>NW_026057578.1:87621255-87660957 GCF_023721935.1 Panthera uncia
CCTTTCCTTTCCTTTCCTTTCCTTTCCTTTCCTTTCCTTTCCTTTCCCTTCCTTCCTTCCTTCCTTCCTTCCTTCCTTCCTTCCTTCCTTCCTTCCCTCCTTCCCATAATTTTATCATGGAAAGAACACTGAACATGAGATCTACCCTCTTAACAAAATTTTAAGTGTACGGTATATTGTTGACTATAGGTGCAATGTTATACAGCAGGTCTCTAGAACTTACTCATCTTGCTTTGACTGAAACTCTATGCCCATTGATTAGTAACTCCCCATTTCCTACCCTTCCCCCCAATCCCTTGGCAGCCACTATTCCATTCTTTGATTCTGTGAATTGGACTATTTTAGATCTCTCATAAAAGTGAAATCCATCTTATTTCACTTAACATAATGTCCTCAAGGTTCATCCATTATGTCACATATAGCAGAATTTCCCTCTTTTTATGGATATGCCATATTTTCTTTATTCTTCGATATGTTGGTGGATATTTAGTTTGCTTCTACATTTTGACTGTTGTGAATAGTGCTGCAGTGAACTTAGGAGTGCTAATATTCCTTTGAGATCTTCATTTCAATTCTTTTGGATAAATACCCATAACTGGGATTGCTGAACCGTATGGCAGTTCTAATTTGAATTTTTTTAGGAACCTTCGTACTGTTTTCCACAGCAGCTACAACATTTTGCATTCTCACCAACATTTGTTTTTTGGGTTTTTTGATAATAGCCATCTTGACAGATGTAGATGATAATTCATTGTGGTTTTGATTTGCATTTCCTTGATAAGATTAGTGAGTGATGTTGAGCCTTTTTTCATCTACCTATTGTCCATTTATATATCTTGAGGAAATGGCTGTTCAAGTTATTTGCCTAGGTTTTCAATTGGGTTATTATTTTACTATTGAGTTGTATGAATTCTTTATATATTTTGGAGATTAACCTCTTACCAGACATATAGTATACACTTCTTTTCTCTTATTTCATACATTGCCCTTTCTCTTTGTCAGTTGTTTCCTTTGCTGTGTAGAAACTTTTTAAAAAAAAATTTTTTTTAATGATGGGTATTTTTCTTTTTTTGTTTTTTAAGTTTATTTATTTTGAGAAAGATAGAGAGTAGGGGAGGGGCAAAGAGAGGGTGAGAGAGAGAATCCCAAGCAGACTCCACACTGTCAGCACCGTAGCCCGATGCGGGGCTCAAACTCATGAACCACAAGATCATGACCTGAGTCAAAATTGGACGCTTAACCAGCTGAGCCACCCAGGCGTCCCTAAGTGTGAATACTATTTCTAAAGGGAATACAAATATTTTGAAAATCCTTCAAAATCTTTTTCTTTCTCCCTTTCAGAGTCCAGATGTCATTCAGAATTTGAAAATACTACCCATTCTGTCTTCAGGTCAGCCAAGTTTTACTTTCATCATCCAGTCCACCTACCAACTGATCAAGATGTTTGCCATGAATCCTTGGGGAGGAGTGTTTTCATGAGGCATTCTTGGAAAGATTTCTTTCAGCGTCATCCAGACAAACAAAGAGAACATACTTGTCTTCCTTCCCCTGATGAAAATGTGGAAAAGACCAAGGCAGATTATACCAGAATAGAGAGCCTCAGTATCAATGTAAACTTGGAAAACAAAGAAGTGATGCATTCCACTAAAAGTCAGGCTAGAGATTATCCAAAAAGTGACAAACAAATTAGTGATCCAAAAAGGGATCGTAAGGTCACCCCAGAGCCAGCAACTCAGCACACTGTGAGTTTGAATGAACTCTGGAACAAGTATCAGGAGCGACAGAAACAAAAGAAACCTCCCGAGTTTAGTGACAGAAAAGAACTATCCTTGGTGGAGCGACTTGATCGTTTGGCTAAACTTCTTCAGAATCCCATCACATATTCTCTCTGGACCTCTGAAAGCACACAGGATGATAGCAGAGGGGAACGGGATATTAAGCAACAGCAGAAAATCAAGCTTCAGAAAAAGAAGCAGTATAAGAGCCTGGAGAAATGCCATAAAAACACAGGAGAGCTTAAAAAAAGCAAGGCACTTTCTACTCATCAAGCTGGGAAGTCCAAGCAGATTAAAATTGAACAGATTAAATTTGATAAGTATATCCTGAGAAAACAGCCAGGTTTTCATTATATAAACAGCACTTCCTCAGATTCTAGACCATCTGACGAAAGTGAGCTGCTCACAGACACTGCCACCAACATCCTTTCCACAACCAATTCTCCTGTGGAATCTGATATCTTGACCCAAACAGATAAAGAGGTGACTTTGCAGGAGAGAAGCAGCTCTATTTCCACCATTGACACTGCCCGACTGATCCAAGCTTTTGGCCATGAAAGAGTTTGTCTGTCACCCAGGCGAATTAAATTATACAGCAGCATTACCGACCACCAGAGGAGATACCTTGAGAGGCGGAGCAAGAAGAATAAGAAAGCTTTGAATACAGGTCATCCCCAAATGACTTCTGAGCACACCAGAAGGAAACACATCCAGGTACATGGCTACAAATTCCGTCTGGCAATGTGACTGCCTTTTTCATGGACTTTTTAGTTAAGCTTTGCACACAGGTGAAAAAAAGCCAATTGCCCTTTCCTCACTATAACATTTCTTACCAACTTTCGGAAAAGAGTGAGAAAGTGTAGTACAGTGCTATTGTGAGTTGTCATTCTTTTCTTCAACACTCAGTTACGACGAAGGGCTTTGCTGCTAAATGCTTCAGAATCTGCAAAGTGTACCCCTGGCACAGGGGAGCTTCCAGTTTAGGATGACCTCCATTCTGAACATTAGTGCCTGGCCGTTTCTGTTTGTTTGGGGTTTTTTTGCTTATTCATTCCTCCCTGTCTTTCAAGAAGTTTTGAGATGTTCTTCAACACATACACAGATATACACAGACACAAATATCCAGACACATACTTATGTAAGTAATACAATAATGATATTCTTGAGTAAATGAAGAATTAGAATGATAGAAAATTAAATTAAAGCCAGGAAGGGATGAGCTACAACATGATTTTTAAAGATAAATAAATGAAGAATTGTGAGTGTTGGGAAGACAAGTTGAAGCCAGAAGGGAGATAAATAAATACACCTTGTGGATATGGTTGCTAGAAGTGAGCCACAAATTTTGCGCTATGTTTTCTAGCACGTGGTGTTGCTACAACTTTGTGATCAATTACATAAGTCTATAATATAAAAACTAGGTTTTCAAAAGCATTATAAATATTTCTGATACTGAGACCTAAGAGAAATTTCTCTCATCTATTCTCATAAAGAAGGCACCAGAGTGTATGTAAGAGTCCTCAACAGCATCCTTATAAGGAATTCAGTAACAACACCCATAAGGTTAATATGACCTTACGTTAGGGAGTTTCGGTAAAGGCAGACTTCAAGGGGGCAGCAAATGCAGACTAATACTTTAACCCAAGAATAAAATTTAGGGTGGCTAGAGGAGTGTTCTCCAAAGAGGGATGCTTACAGAATGGGGCACTGGAGTACAGACAAAAAAAAAAAAAAAAAAGATAGATATTTATTTTTCTCAGCCTTTTAAAATTTATATTTGTGTATATGTTTTATAATATATGAATAGAGCCATAATTTATAACATAAATAAATATCTACTTTGGTTATTTGTGCTCAAAAATATTTTATCAATAGGACTGCATGATCAAAAAAACTTAGAGACCACTAGTCTAGAGGCAAGGAGACACAAGACATTGAGACAATTCATAAATATTATTTCTCATAATTGAGTTTTTGGTAGGTATTAAATGATAGTGATTACATGTATAAATAGAACAATATGACTTTTTAAAGTAGGAGAAGAATTGGGAATGATAACAGATTAAGGCTTTTTGTTCCATGGAGGAGATAGGGAAAAAAGATCTCAGTAGAGGGTGGGTGGGTGTGTGTGTGTGTGTGTGTGTGTGTGTGTGTGTGTGTGGTAAAATCCATACACTTTACACACATAAAGTTTATAGTTTTTTTTTTTTATTTTTTTTATTTTATTTTTATTTTTTTTTCAACGTTTTTTATTTTTGGGACAGAGAGAGACAGAGCATGAACGGGGGAGGAGCAGAGAGAGAGGGAGACACAGAATCGGAAACAGGCTCCAGGCTCCGAGCCATCAGCCCAGAGCCTGACGCGGGGCTCGAACTCACGGACCGCGAGATCGTGACCTGGCTGAAGTCGGACGCTTAACCGACTGCGCCACCCAGGCGCCCCTAAAGTTTATAGTTTTAACCATCTTAAAGTGTACAGTCTAATGGCACTGAGTATATTCACAGTGTTTTACATATCACCACTATCCAGTTTGTGTGCTTTTTCATCACTCCAGTAGAAACTTCCTAACCATTAAGCAGTCGCTCTCTATTCCCCCTCCCACCAGCCCCTGACAACCATGAAGCTACTTCCTGCCTCTGTTGCCTGTTCTGTGTATTTCATATAAATGGAATCATACGGATGTGACCAAGTCAGACATCTGTCACTTTAACATATTTTTGAGGTTCATCCATGCCCTAGCATGTATCAGTACTTTATTGCTTTATATGGGTGAATAATATTCCATTGTATGTATATACTATATTTTATTTATTCATCTGTTTGTGGACATTTAGGTTTCCATCTTTTGGCTACTGTAAAAGGAGCAGATATGAACATCTGTACACAAGTTTTTATTTGAACACTTGTGTACAGTTCTTTTGGTTATATACTTAGGAGTGGAAGTTCTAGGTCATATGATAATTCTGTTTTTAGCTTATTGAGTAACCACCAAACTGTTTTCCACAATGGATATACCATTTATATTCCCACCAGCAATGTCTGAGCGCCCCATTCTCTCCACATTGACCAGCACTTTTTATTTACCTTGTTTTATGGTTTGTTTGTCTGTTTGGGTTTTTCTTGCCATGCTAGTAGGTGTGAAGGGTATCTCATACTCATTGTCATTTTGATTGTGGTTTTGATTTGCTTTCCCCTTTCCTAATGACAGTAAGCATCTTTTCCTGTGCTTGTTAGCCGTGTGTGTGTGTGTGTGTGTGTGTGTGTGTGTGTGTGTGTGTGTGTATACATATATAAATCTTCTCTGGAGAAATGTCTATTCAGGTTTTTGCCCACTTGTAATTAAGTTGTTTGTTATTTTGAATTGCAAGAGTTCTTTATTTATTCTGGATTGTAGATTCTTATTGGGTGTGTAATTTGTAAATATTTGCTCCCCCCCCCCCCGGGTTGTCTTTTCACTCGCTTATTACCATCCTTTGATGCACAATAGTTTACTTTTGATGAAGTCTATTTTTTTCTTTTGTTGCTTGTGTTGTTGGTATCCTATCTAAGAAACCACTGCCAAATCTAGTCTTGTCCCTATATTCTTTTAAGAATTTTATACTATTAATTCTTTCATTTACCTATTTGATATATATTGGGTCAATATTTGTATGTAATATAAAGTAAGGGTGAAACATCATTCTTTTCCACGTGGATACCCAGTTGTCCTAGTACCAGTCTTTGAAGAGACTATTCTTTCCCCATTGAATGGTCTTGACACTTTTGTCAAAAATCAACTGACAGTAGATGTGAAGGTTTATTTCTGGGCCTTCAATTGCATTCCTTAGATCTACATGCCTAGTCATACTCCATTACTGCAGTATTTTTGATTACTGTAGCTTTGTAGTGAGTTTTAAAATTGAGAAGCATGAGTTTTCCAATTTTGTTCTTTTTCAAGACTACTTCGCTATTCAGGCCCCTTGTATTTGAATATGAATTTTAGGATCAGCTTTTCCATTTCTGCCAAAAAGGTCATTGGGATTTTGATATTAATTGCATTAAATCTACAGATTGGTTTGGAGTTTATTGCAATCTTAATATTAAGTCTTCAGGCTGTGAACACGGAATGTCTTTCAATTTATTTAGGTTTTTAATTTCTTCCAGGAATGTTTTGTAGCTTTCATTTTACAAGTCTTAGACCTTCTTAGTTAAATTTATTCTTGATTTTCTTTTTTATTTAAATATGAAGTTTATTGTCAAATTGGTTTCCATTCAACACCCAGTGCTCATCCCAACAGGTGCCCTCCTCAATGCCCATCACCCACTTTCCCCTCCTTCCCACCCCCCTTCAACCCACAGTTTATTCTCAGTTTTTATAGTCTCTTATGGTTTGCCTCCCTCCCTCTCTAACTTTTTTTTTCCTCCTCCTCCCCCATGGTCTTCTGTTAAGTTTCTCAGGATCCACATGAGAGTGAAAACAGATGGTATCTGTCTTTCTCTGTATGACTTATTTCACTTAGCATAACACTCTCCAGTTCCATGTTGCTACACAAGGCCATATTACATTCTTTCTCATTGCCAAGTAGTATTCCATTGTATATATGAACCACAACTTCTTTATCCATTCATCAGTTGATGGACATTTAGGCTCTTTCCATAATTTGGTTATTATTGAAAGTGCTGCTATAAACATTGGGGTAAAAGTGCCCCTATGCATCAACACTGCTGTATTTATTTGATTTTCTTGTTCTCTCTTTTTTTATTATTCTTAAGTGTGGTAAAATCCATATAACAAAATTTTTCATCTTACCCATTGTTAAATGTGCAGCTTGGTGCATTCATATCATTGTGTAGACATCACTATCATCCATCTTAGGAACTCTTGTCATCCTGCAGACCTGAAATTCTATACCACTCAACCAACTCCTCATTCCACTTGATGCTCAGCCTCTGGCAACTACCAGTCTACTTTCTATCTCTATAAATTTGACTACTCTAGGTACCTCATATTAAGTAGAATCATGTATCATTTGTCTTTTAGTAATAGGCTGATTTCATTTAGCAAAATATCCTTAAGGTTCATCCATGTTGTAGCATGTAACATGATTTTCTTATTTTTTAAGGGTGAATGATATTCCATTGTATGTATATAGCACATTTTACTTATCCATTCATCTGTTAATAGACGCTTGGGTTACTCTCTCTTTTGACTATTGTGAATAATTTTGCTGTGGATATAGGTGTACAAATATCTCTTCAAGAACCTGCTTTCAATTGGCGGGGGAGGTAATAAAACCAGAAGTGGAAGGCAGAATCATGTGGTAATTCTATTTTTAATTATTTGAGGAGCTGCCATGCTGTTTTCTATACCATTTTTCCCACCACCAGTGCACAGGGGTTTCAGTTTCTCCACATCCTTGCCAACCCCTGTTTTGTCTTGTTTTTTTAATAAAAATAGTCATCCTAATGAGTGTGAAGTGGTATGTCATTGTGCTTTGATTTGTAGTTCCCTAATGATTAGTGATATTGAACACCTTTATTTGCTTATTAGTTATTTGTATGTGATCTCTGGAGAAATATCTATTCAAGTCCTTTGCCTGTTTCTTAATCAAGTTTTTTGTTGTTCATTTGTAGGATTTCTTTATATGTTCTGGATATTAACCTCTTCTACTTAATTTTCAATATTCTTTCTGATTCCATGGGTTGCCTTTTCATTCTGTTGATTTTGTCCTCAGAGGCACAGATTTTTAATTTAGGTGTAATCCAGTTTATCTGTTTTTGCTTTTGGTGTCATATCCAGGAAATCATTGCCAAATGCAATGTCTTTAAGGTTTTCTCCTATTTTCTTCTAAGAGTTTTATGGTTTTAGGTCTCATGTTTAAGACTTTTGATCTAAGTTTTTGTATACGGTGCAAAGTAAGGCTCCAAGTTCATTCTTTTCCATGTGGATATCTAGTCCCAGCACCATTTGTTGAAAAAAGACTGTCTTTTCTCCATTGAATGGTCTTGGCACCCTTGACAAAAATCAGTTGACAATATATATATGAGGGTTTATTTCAGGCTCTCTATTCTATTCTATTCTATTCTATTCTATTCTATCTATTCTATTCTACTGGTCTTTATGTCCTTTATGCCAGTCCCACACTAGTTTTGGTTTGTTGTATCTTTGTAATAAATTTTGAAATCAAGTATAGAACCTCTAATTTATTCTTTTTTTTCAAGACTGTTCTGGCTATTCAAGGTCCCTTGAAATTCCATATTAATTTGTGTAAGTTTTTCTTTTTGATGCTATGTAATTGTTTTCTTAATTTCATGTTTGCATTGTTTATTGCTAGTGTAGAGATACACAACTAATTTTTGTATATTGGTTTTGTACTCTATAACTTTACTGAATTTATTTGTTAACTCTTAACAGTTTTCTTGTGGATTCCTTAGGATTTTCTACATATAAGATCATGTCATCTGTGAATAGAAATAGTCTTACTTCCTCCTTTCCAATTTGGGTGCCCTTTATTTACTTTCTGGCTAGAACTTCCAGATCAACAGTGTCAAACAGAAGTGACAAAAGTGTCTTGTTCATGTTCTTAGAAGGAAAACATTTAGTCCTTCACCATTGAGAATGATGTGAGTTTGAGTTTTCATACATGACTTTTATCGTGTTAAGGAAGTTCCCTTTCTTTCTTGATGAGTATCTTTACCATGAAAGTGTTGTGTTTTTTGCCAGATGCATTAGCATTTATTGGGATGATCATCTGGGTCTTTTTTTTTTTCTTTTATTCTGTTAATATGGTATAGATTGATAATCATGTATTGAACCAACCTTGCATTCCTGGGATAAATCCTTAAATATTCCTTAGTCTTGATATATAATTCTTTTCATATGCTGCTGGATTCACTTTGCTAGAATTTTGAAAAGGTCTTTTGCATCTCTGTAAAGGATATTGATCTATGGTTTTGTTTTTTTTTTTTAATACCTTTCTTTGTCTGCCTGTGGTATCAGGATAATACTGGCTTCATAGAATGAGTTAGGACATTGTCCTTCCTCTTTGATTTTTTTGGATGAGTTTGAGAAGAATTGGTGTTAATGATTGATACTTTCTTTAAATGTTTGGTAGAATTCATCAGTGAAGCCACTAGTCATGGGTTTTTCTTTGGGGGGAAAGTTTATTACTGATTCAGTCTTTTTACTGTAACTCTACTCAGATTTTCTATTTCTTCTTGAGTCATTTTTTTGTAGTTTGTGTGTTTATAAGAACTAATTCATCTCTTTGTTTTTCTAGTCACTACTCTGTTTATCTTCACTCTAATCTTTATTATTTACTTCTGCTTGCTTTGGTTTTAGTTTGCTCTTTTTTTACCCCTAATTCCTTACAGTTTAAAGTTACTGATTTTAAGTTATTATTCTGTGTAAGTGATGAATCACTAAATCCTACACCTGAAACTAATCTTACACTGTCTGTTAACTAACCGGAATTTAAATAAAAACTGGGAAGGAGGGGCACGTGGGTGACTCAGTCAGTTAAGTGTCTGGCTCTGGCTTAGGTTCTGATCTCACAGTTCATGAGTTCGAGCCCTGCATCGGGCTCTGTGCTGACAGCTCAGAGCCTGGAGCCTGCTTCCGATTCTGTGTCTCCCTTGCTCTCTGCCCCTTCCCCACTCACTTGCACTCTCTCTCTCTGAAAAATAAACAAAAATTTTTTTTAATTTAAAAATTTTTTAAAAACTGGGAAGGAAAAAAATGAAAAAATTTTTTATGCTTATTCATTTTTGAGAGACAGAGACAGAGAGAGACAGAGCACGAGGTGGGAGGGGCAGAGAGAGAGAAGGAGACACAGAATCTGAAGCAGGCTCCAGACTCCAAGCTGTCAGCACAGAGCCCAACTTGGGGCTGGATCTCATGAACTGCGAGATCATGACCTGAGCTGAAATTGGACACTTAACCAACTGAGCTACCCAGGTGCCCCTATTATTCTTTTTTTTTTAATGTTTATTTATTTTTGAGAGAGAGAGAGAGAGAGAGGGCACAGGGGAGGGGCAGAGAGAGAGGGAGACACAGAATTGGAAGCAGGCTCCAGGCTCTGAGCTGTCAGCACAGAGCCCGACGTGGGGCTCTAACTCACAAACCGTGAGATCATGACCTGGGCTGAGGTCGGACATTTAACCGAGTGAGCCACCCAGGTGCCCTCTTATTCTTTTTTAATATAGGTATTTACCACTATAAATTTCCTCTGAGCCCTGCTTTTGCAGATATAAATTTTTTTCTAAACTCTGCCTTCGCTGCATTCCAAAGTTTTTGTATGTGTTTTCATTTTCATTCATCTTAAAGTATTTTCTAATTTTCCTTGTAATTTCTTTTTTAACTATTAATAGTTTGTTTAATTGCCACATTTTTGTTTATTTTCCAAATTTCTTTTATTATTTCTAGTTTCATTCCATTGTGGTCAAAGAATATATTTGGATATATAATTCAAAGTATTTGAGTCCTTTTAAATTTATAATGACTTGTTTTTTTACCGTGTTATATAATCTCTTGTGAAGAATTTTCATGTGCACTTGAGAATTATGCTGTTGTTTAGAGTGTTCTGTTTATGTCTATTAAGTTTATTTGGTTTATAGTGTTATTCAAGTTCTCTGTTTTCTTACTGGTCTTTTATCTAGTATTTCTATCATATTGAAGTCTGCAACTATTAATGTGGAACTGTTTCTCCATTCAGTTCTGTCCATTTTTGCTTCATATATTTTGAAGCTCTGTTATCGGGTATGCATATGTTCCTAATTGTTATACTTCTTCATGAGTTGACCGTCTTATCAATAAATAATCCCCTTCTTTATGTCTTATAATAATTTTTAATTCAAATTCTCTTTTGTTTGATATTAGTAGAGCTACCCAGCTTTCTTTTCATTGCTACGGTTTGTGTGGAATATCTTTCCCATCCTTTTTCTTTCTTTCTTTCTTTCTTTCTTTCTTTCTTTCTTTCTTTCTCTCTCTCTTTCTTTCTCTCTCTCTCTCTCTTTCTTTCTCTTTCTTTCTTTCTTTTTTCATCCTTTTACTGTGTTTTTGGATCTAAAGTCAGTGTCTTTCAAAATGGAGTGCGGAATGGGGGACAGTGAGGGGATGGCAGTTTGGGCTCTATATCTTTCTGTGGGGTTGGTTGAAGACCCTGTCCTTCTCTGGTGAGTGCTGTGGAGGAGACCAGAGCAGAATGATTTCATTCCATTAATAACATCTGGTAAAAACAGTATGGCACCAATAACATTTCCAATACCAGCTGCCACACACTGAAAATAATAAGTGGACATTTGCCAGGATAGACTTTGTAATAATAAGGATAGGATTGGGGTCAGCCTTTCCTGAGCATGGATTTCTTTCTCAGATAAAAGCCCTGTCTACATGAGTTCTGGAAGCAATGGTCTGGAATTGTAGGGTGTATTACCAGAACAATGTGCATATCTGACCCCTTCTGATGAAAGGAACTAGAGTGGCAGCAACAACAAATCCTGTTCTTGAATATATGACACTGAATCTAATTGAAATGGGCCAAAGCATCAATCCCACTCTGTGTCTTCATGTTATTTTAAATTACAGTTGAGCCTTGAACAATAAGAATGTGAGCAACATAGGTGTGAAATATCTACTTATATGCAGATTTGATGAATACAGTACTATATTTTCTCTTAATGATTTTTTAAGAAATATTTTTATTTTTTAACATTTGTTTGTTTGTTTTAGAGAGAGCAAGCATGTGTATGCACACGCACTGGGAAGGGACAGAATGGGGGGTGGGGGAGTGAATCTCAAGCAGGCTCAGAGCCAGAACAGAGCCTGATGTGGGGCTCAGTCTCACAACTGTGAGATCCTGACCTGAACTAAATCAAGAGTCAGATGCTTAACCAACTGAGCCACTGAGGTGCCCCTCTTATGATTTTCTTAATAATATTTTCTTCTCTGGGCACCTGGGTGGCTCAGTCAGTTAAGTGTCTGGCTTCAGCTCAAGTCATGATCTCGCAGTTCGTGAGTTTGAGCCCCACATTGAGCTGTCTGCTGTCAGCAGCCTGCTTTGGATCCTCTGGTCCCCCTTTCTCTCTGCCCTTCCCCTGCTCATACTCTCCCTCTTTCAAAAATAAATACACATTAAGAAAAATTTATGAAAAGGGAAAGCTTCTTTAACAAAATATTTTCTTTTCTCTAGCTTACTTTATTATAAGAAGGTAGTGTGTAATATGTATAACATACAAAATATGTGTTAATCAACTATTTATGTTAAAGGCTTCTGGGTCAGCAGTTAATTTTGGGGGGAGTCAAAGTTACACATGGATTTTCTACCACCTTTAGGGGTCAGCACCCCTTTTTCCTGTGTTCAGGGGTCAACTGTATAAGAAAACAGCCTCAGTGCAGGTGTTTGTATGATCTTATTAAATTTGCCTTAGATTGGGGTGCCTTGTATGGCTCAGTCGGTTAAGCATCCAACTTCGGTTCAGGTCATGATCTCGCAGTTTGTGAGTTCGAGCCTCGTGTCGGGCTCTGTGCCGACAGCTCAGAGCCTGGAGCCTGCTTTGGATTCTGTGTCTCCCTCTCTCTCTGCCTGTACTTGACCCCCCCTCAAAAATAAATAAACATTTTTAAAAAATTAAATTAGCCTTAGATTTAAAAATGAATGAATGAAGTCTTTTTTAGACAACATATAAGTGGATTATGATTTTTTAAAATTCATTCTGCCATCTCTACCTTTGAATTCGAGTGTTTAATCTATTTACATTTAAAGGAATTACTGAAAGGAAAGGGCTTAACTCAGACAATTTTGCCATTTCTTTATGTCTAACAGTTTTTCTTTTTCAATTCCTCTATCACTGCCTTCTTTTGTATTTAATTGATTTCCTATAATGAATCTATAATGAACCATTTTGATTCCCATCTCATTTCCTCTCTTTTATATTTTTTAGTTATTTTGGGGGGATTACAGTTAACTCTTACACATATAACAACACATATGAAATGATGCCAATCTAGCCCCAGTAATATACAAAGCTCTGCTTCTGTACCTCTCTTCCTCTCATTCTTTTGTTTATAGTCACATATTACATCTTTATACTTTCTGTGACCATTAACATAGATTTTTAATGATCTTTATGCATGTCTTTTAAATTTGACAGGAAGAGAAAGAGAAGTTAAAACCAGAAATATATTACTGACTTTTATATTTACCTATATATTTACATTTACCAGTGTTATTTCTTCATATGGCCTCGTATGGTTTTATTTATTTCTTCACATGGCTTCACTTGTTGCCTAGTGTTCTTTCATGCTGAAGGAGTCCCTGTAGCATTTCTTGTAGGGAAAGACATCCAGTTATGAATTCTTTCAACTTTTGTTTATCTGGGAATGTCTTAATTTCACCTTCATTCTTGAAAGATAATTTTGCCAGATACAGATTTCTTTTTTTCAGTTTTTCACATCACTTTAAATACCATCCTACTGCCTGTTGGCCTCCATCATTTCTTATGAGAAATTGGCAGTTAATCTTACTGATGATCCTTTGTACGTTCTGAGTCTCTTCATTCTTACTGCTTCAAGATTCTGTCTTTATCTTTGTCAGTTAACAGTTTGGTTATTGTGTGTCTTGGTGTGGAACTTGTTTTACTAGGAGTTCATTGAACTTCTTCAATTTTAGATTCGTGTCTTTAATCAAGTTTGAGAAGTTTCCAACCATTATTTCTTCAAATAGTTTTTCTGACTCTTTCTCTCTTCTTTTGACACTCCCACCATGCATATGTTGTAAGCTTGATGGTGTCCTATAAGTCTCTGAGACTCTGTCCATTTTCTTTGTTCTGTTTCCTTTTTGTCCCTCAGACTGGATAATTTCATTTATGCTGTCTTCAGGTTCACAGATTTCATCAAATCTGCTGTGAATTTTTTAGTTACTTTACTTTTCAGCTTCATAATTTTCTATTTGTTTCCTTTTTATTTTTCTTTATTTATTGATAGTCTGTATTTGGTGAGACATCATTCTCATTGTTTATTTGTCCATATGCCCTTCAAGCATATATAGGACAGTTGATTTAAAGTCTCCATTTTCTTTTTCTTTTAAGTGCCCCATACTTTATTGTTTGTTTGGATGCCTTGTAATTTCTTCTTGGAAGTTAGACATTTTGAATATCATAATATGTTGACTTTGGAAATCAGATTATTCTCCCCCCTCCCTAGGATTTTGTTGTTACTGCTTATTGTGGTTTAAAATTGTTGGTATGTTTAGTGATTTTTCTAAACTATTTTTGTACAGACTGTGTTTCTGGTCTCTGATGTCTCTCTTTCTTTAGCTCATTAGTCAGCTAGTTGTTTGATTGCCTTAAGTGCCTGGTACCCAAAAAGAGAAAGCAAAAAAGAAAGAAAGAAGGAAAGGAAAGGGGAAAAAATTGCCCAATTCCTTGTAGATTTTTTTGTGTATTAGGGAAGCCAGTGCTTAGGTAGGCTATTTACAACTCTACCTTAGCAAATTTCTAGCTTGCACTGAACCTACAGATCAGCCAGTTATGAAACATTATGGTCTTCTTGGGTCTTTTCTGAACATGCGTCCTGCCCTGTGCATGAGCTTTCCAGTTCCCCTGAGGTACATTGGAGATTTTCAAAGCCCCATTTCCCCAAAATTCTCACTGCTTTTTTCCCTAGCTTTCCATTTGCCTAGTGTTTCAACCAGCTGTTTTCTTTGTTTTTGTTTTTGCATCCAGCTTTCAATGTTTTCAAGGAAATTCCATCCTCTGAAATGCCGTAAGAGAGTTCCATGTTTAGTGAAACAAGATAGGCCCCTTGTGTCAGTTCTTCAGAGAATACTTAGGGAGGTTCAATGAAACAATTCCTTGGGAACAAGATACTACTCTGTGCTTCCTGTGGAAGCAAATACCTACAATGTGAATGCAGGCAACTGCCCGAGAAGGGTAAATTAAAAACCTCAAAGCTCTCCTACCTTGTTTAGGTGGCTTTGCTCCTACTTAAGTTTTCACTTAGTTGCCGTAAACCTTTGACTCTCTTCCACACTTGATGAGGTTGATTTTTTGACAGTTCTTGCCAGGTTTTTGTTTGTTTGTGTTTGTTTGTTTTGGTGTTTCTAGGGAAGGGACAGGTCCCTGGAGGTCCTTTTTCTACCAATTTGCTGACATCCCTCCAAGGTAGAGTTTTGTACCCTTCCCACAACAGCTACTGTTCCTTTTTCCTGGGTCTGCACTGTAATAGACACTTACATAAAACTCTTCAATCTTTTTTCTGGTGGAGTTTGTGGAGAAATAGCAGCAAGAAGGTGTGGAGTTCTCCAATTTCTGTAGCCCTCAAGGGCTTCACACTCTTACCAGTTTATACTTGGCCTCTACCACTTAATCATCCTTCTTGAGGGTTTCCAGTGGTATCTCCTCCAGATGATCTGGTGCTCATGTTTCATGACAACATTTGCTCTTTAGATTTTGGACTAACATTGACCTGACCTCAACTTTCTAATGGCTTCAAGAAAAGTCATGAACTTAAACTTGATATACTTTTGGTGGTGGTGTTATAAGGATGGGAGGGCTGCTTTATTCAACTCTTTAGATCCCCAAGTGGAAATGAGGTATACACATCCAGTAGATTTGTGGTATTTTTTTTGTAGTACTTTCTAGATGTTCTGTAATTATACCTTTGGATTTGCTGTTTCAACCAAGAGAAAAGTTTAGGGGATAATTTTTTTTTTGGTATTTTTGTAAGATTGACTTTATTATCACTACATATGAACTTATAATTTTAATGTATTATGATCAGAGATTGTACTCAGTTCTATTTCTGTTTTAAGGATATATACAGATTTTCTTTGTGGCTTAATGTATGAACAAGTACTCCAAGGGTGTTATAAAGGAGGTGGAGTCTCCATATAGATTATGACATTTTAATTATATCTAGTAATTCACCTTTATTGATTATATTCTTTCCAAATGTTGGTTTCCTTGGTCTGTTAAGCACTTCAAAGAGTATATAGAGGTGCCTAGCTGACACCTGGTACAACACGATCTTGATCTTGGGATCTTGAGTTCAAGGCCCACATTGGGTGTAGAGCTTACTTTTAAAAAAAAACTATGGTATTGTCATGCACAAGAGTTGCATAGACACATAAGGTTAAAACATTGATGGCAAATAAATGGGAAATGGAAAATAAGTTAAAAGAACATATTCGAAGGTTGATTTATCTTTGTGGTAATTAAAGGTTTATATGTAGATGTTTATCTTATGTCTGGCACATAAGCATTCATGATACGTTTTTATTCACTGTGAATTGTACCATACAGCATTCAAAGTAAGTTTTATTTTCCATTTTTAATATGTTTGTCTTTGATTCTACTTCATCCAATGCAATTTTTAGAACTTTATATTTGCACAGTTTCTCTTTGCCCATCCTTCTACTTTTAGCTTTACTGGGTCACTTTGCTCAAGTGTAAGTAGCATCTAGTTGCATTTAACTTTTTTCTCCCCACTGAATTTGAGCGTTTTTCTTTTGGGGTGAATTTATTCTACCTAACTCTGAAGTTATAACAAATATGTTTGGTTTAAATTTTATTATTATTTTTTCTTGTTCTGATAAATTTATTAAGTAAAAGTTTATTATACAAAATTCCATTTCAGACTGAGGCAAGTGAACTTTTTATGTGGTGAAAAAAAGAAAAGAAACATGACCAAAATGTTATCATCTTAACCATTTTTAAATGTAAGGTTCTGTACTGTTAAGTATATTCGCATTCTTGTGAAATAGTTTCCAGAACTTTTCATCTTATGATACAGAAACTCTGTACCCATTAAACCCAACAATTCCCTGTTTCCCTGAGCCCCTTGTTCTACTTGATTTTAGATAGTTTCATATAAGTGGAATCATACATTATTCATCTTTTAGTAACAGGCTTATTTTACTCAGCATAATGTCTTCAAGGGTCATCTATGTTGTACTGTATGACATGATTTTCTTTTTAAGGCTGAATAATATTCCATTCCAATAATATTCCACTTTTGGTTTATCCATTCATCCCTCAATGGACCTTTACATTGCTTCCACTTCTTGATTATTGTGAATAATGCTACTGTGAACATGGTTGTGCAAATAGGACTTCAAGACCTTGCTTCCAATTCTTTTGGATATATGTCTGCAAGTGGAATGGCTGGATTATATGGTAATTCTATTTTTAATTTTTTGAGGAACCCCCATACTTTTTTGTAGCAGCTGTACCATTTTATAGTCCCACCAACAATGTGCAGTAGTTTCAGTTTCTCCATATCCTTGCCAACACTTATGTTTTTGTTGTTGTTTAGTAGCCATCCAAGTAAGTATGTAGTGGTATTTCATTGTGTTTTTGATTTGCATTTCTGTGACGATTAGTGATATTGGGCATCTTTTCATATGCTTATTGGCCATTATTATATCATTGTTGGAGAAATGTCTATTCAAGTCCTTTGCCCATTCTTGAAACAGGTTAAAAAAATGTTGTCATTGAGTTGTAGTTCTTTATGTATTCTGGACATTAACCCCTTATCAAATATATAATTTATAAGTTTTTCTACCAGTCAGTGGGTTGCCTTTTCACTCTATTGATTGTGTCCTTTGATGCACAGATGTATCTAATATTGATGCAGTCCCTGTTGTCTTTTTTTTTTTTTTTTGTCTTTTTTTTTGGCTGACATATCCAAGAAATCATTACCAAGTCCAGTGGCATGAAACTTTTCCCCTATGTGTTCTTGTAAGAGATTTATGGTTTTAGGTCTTATGTTTAGGCCTTCACTCCATTTTGAGTTAATTTGGATGGTGTAAAGTAAGGCTCAACTTCATTCTTTGCAAGTAAATATCTAGTTGTGCCAGCACCATTTGTTGAAGAGAAATTTCCCCTTTGAGTAGTCTTGGCATGTTATCAAGAGTCAAAGATCCTTTGAGGATAGATCAAGGGTTTATTTCTAGGCCCTCTATTCTAGTCCACTGATCTAGTTGTCTGCTTTTTTGCCAGTACTAACTGTAGTACTGTAGTATGTTTTGAAATCAAGAAGTGTGAGTCCTTCAGCTTTGTTCTTCTTTTTCAAAATTATTTTGGTTTTTCAGGGTATTTTATCATTTTTAAGGATTTCCTGCTGTTTCCAGTCTTTTTGTTCATTGCTGTATGATTTTCTTTGAGTTGAATTGTTTTTCTGACAACTTAGCAGCCATGTAATCTCATTAAATACTCTGCTAAAACCACTCTCTCATCACTCTCGGATATGAAATAGTATCTGTTGACTCCATCATATGAAAAATTAAACAATTGGTTGTACTTGTCCAGTTTCTCCCCACCTGCACTCACACACACACACACACACACATACTTCCCCCAACTTGCCAATATTGTATTTTGTGAATTTTGTCTCAGTTCATTATCGTAGTATTAACTACTCTGTTGACCAGCTTTATTTTTAAGAATTATAACATACAACTTCCATATTGTAAGCAAAATCACCATGTTATATTAGTTATGTTTTTAAACACAGGATCAGCATTTACCATGAATCTTTTCATAGAACTGTTTATGAGTTTGTTAGTTTAAATTGTTCTGTTGTTAGGCTAGATTTTTAAACAGTTGTTCAGGACTGAGCATCTCTTCAGTTCTTACAAATTTGAGACTATCTCTTTATGTAAGAACAGACAACTTGGTTGGATATAAAACTTTTGGATAGTAATCCTTAACTCAAAATCTGTCAATTTTACTCCCCTTTTTCGGGGCACAAGCATTTAATGTTTCTGTGTCAGAGGCAACCCTGATATATTTTTCCTGTGGGGTCCTGGATTCCTATCATTTTTTTTGAATTTAGTTTACTTTCCCAGGGTATGTCTCAGTATTGGTTAGTGTCTCCTGATGTTTTTATTTTATTTTTTTATTTGTATTCAAGTTATAATATATAGGAGTAAAACCCAGTGATTCATCTCTCACATAGGACACCCTGTGCTCATCCCAAAAAGTTCCCTCCTTACTGCCTATTACTCATTTAACCCACTCCCTCACCCACCTCCAGCAACCCTCAGTTCATTCGCTGTATTTAAGAGCCTCTTATAGTTTGCCTCCCTGTCTGTTTTTATCTTATTTTTCCTTCCCTTCCCCTGTGTTCATCTGTTGAATTTCTCATATTCCACCTATGAGTAAAATCATCTGATACCTGTCTTTCTCTGACTTACTTTGCTTAGCATAATACCCTCCAGTTCCATCCACATTGTTGCATATGGCAAGATTTCATTCTTTTTTGTCACCAAGTAGTATTCCATTGTATGTATATGTATACATTGTGTGTATATTACATATTCTTAATCCATTCATCAGTTGATGGACATTTGGGCTCTTTCCATAATTTGGCTATTGTTGATAGCACTGCTGTAAACATTGGGGTGTATGTGCCCCTTCAAATCAGCACTCCTTTGAATAAATAGCTAGTAGTACAGTTGCTGGGTTGTAAGGTAGTTCTACTTTTAATTTTTTTAGGAACCTCCACACTGTTTCCCAGAGTGGCTGTACCAGTTTGCATTCCCACCAACAGTGCATGAGGGTTCCCCTTTTCCCACATCCTGGCCAACATCTGTTGTTCCCTGAATTGTTAATTTTAGCCATTCTCACAGGTGTGAGGTGGTATTTCATTGCAGTTTTGATTTGTATTTCCCTGATGATGAGTGATGTTGAGCATCTTTTCATGTGTCTGTTTGCCATCTGGATATCTTCTTTGGAAAAGTGTCTGTGCATGTCTTCTGCCCATTTCTTCACTGGATTATGTTTTTCGGGTGTTGAGTTTGGTAAGTTCTTTATAGATTTTGGATACTAACCCTTTATCTGATATGTCATTTGCAAATATCTTCTCCCATTCTGTCGGTTGCCTTTTAGTTTGGTTGATTGTTTCCTTTGCTGTACAGAAGCTTTTTATCTTGATGAGGTCCCAATAGTTCATATTTGCTTTTGTTCCTTTTCCTTGGGAGACATGTCAAGTAGGAAGTTGCCGCAGCTGAAGTCAAAGAGGTAGGTTACTGCTTGTCTTCTGTAGGATTTTGATGGTTTCCTGTCTCACATTTAGGTCTTTCATGCATTTTGAATATATTTTTGTGTTCGGTGTTAAGAAGTTGGCCCAGTTTCATTCTTCTGCGTGTTGCTGTCCAGTTCTCCCAGCTCCATTTGCTAAAGAGACTGTATTTTTTCCATTGAATACTCTTTCCTGCTTTGTTGAAAGTTTTTTTAAATCAAATTCACATCCCATGCAGTTTACTCTTTCAAATATATAATTCATCGGTGTTTGGTATATTCAGAGAAGGTTGTACAACCATCGCCACTAAATCCAGAACATATTTGTCACACCAAAAAGAAACCCTATGTCCATTAACAGTCATTTTTCAGCCTCTCTTACCTCTTTCCGCTCTCCAGCCATTAATCTACTTTCTGTCTCTGTGGATTTGCCTTTTCAGGACATTTCATACAAATGAATCATGTAATATGTGGCCTTTTGTGTCTGGCTTTCACTTAACATAGTACTTTCATGGTTCATCATTTTGTAGCATGAATCAATACCCCTTGCTTCTTACAGGTGAATAATATTCCACAAACATATAAAACATTTTGTTTATTCATGAATTGATGGACATTTAGGTTGTTTCTGCTTTTTGACCATTATGAAAAATGCTGCTATAAGCATTAATATACAAGTGTTTGTGTGGAACTGTGTTTTCGGTTTTCTTAGGTATATACCTAATAGAATTGCTGGACCATGTTTAACCTTTTGAGTGGCTGCACCATTTTACATTCCCACCAGGATCATATTCCAATTTCTCTATATTCTTGTCAACACTTGGTATTGTCTGTCTTTTGATTATAATCATCCTAATGGATATGAAATGGTATCCCATTGTAGTTTTAATTTGCATTTCCCTAATAACTATTGATTAACATCTTTTCATATACCTTTTGGCCATTTGTATATCTTCTTCAGAGATATGTCTATTCAGATCTTTAAAAGGACTATTAGGGGGCACCTGGGTGGCGCAGTCGGTTAAGCGTCCGACTTCAGCCAGGTCACGATCTCGCGGTCCGTGAGTTCGAGCCCCGCGTCAGGCTCTGGGCTGATGGCTCGGAGCCTGGAGCCTGTTTCCGATTCTGTGTCTCCCTTTCTCTCTGCCCCTCCCCCGTTCATGCTCTGTCTCTCTCTGTCCCAAAAATAAATAAAAAACATTGAAAAAAAAAAAAAAAAGGACTATTAGATTTTTAAATTGGGTTGTCATTTTAGTACCGAGTTATATTTCTTTATATATATATATATTTTTTTAAGTTTTTATTTAAATTCTAGTTAGTTAACATACAATATAATATTAGTTGCAGGTGTACAGTATAATGATTCAACACTTTTTTTTTAAGTTTATTTATTTATTGGAGGGGGGTGGTGTGAGCAGGGGAGGGACAGAGAGAAAGGGAGAGAGAGAATCCCAAGCAGGCTCCACACCAGCAGTGCCGAGCCTGGTGCGGACCTCAAACTCACGAACCATGAGATCATGACCTGAGCCAAAACCCAGAGTTGGGACACTTACCTGACTGAGCCACCCAGGCACCCTGTGACTCAGCACTTCTGTACATCACCTGGTACTCATCACAGTACACTCCTTAATCCCCATCACCTATTTAACCCATCCCCCCACTCACCTCCCCTCTGGTAACCATCAGTTTGTTCTCTATAGTTAAGGGTCCGTTTCTTGGTTTGCCTCTCTTTTTCCCTTTGCTCGTTTGTTTTGTTAATTAACTTCCACGTATGAGTGATACCATATGGCATTTGTCTTTCTCTGACTGACTTATTTTATTTAGCATAATACTAGCTCCATGTACATCATTGCAAATGGCAAGATTGCATTCTTTTTATGGTTGAGTAATATTCCCTTTAAAAGTTTATTATTTGAGAAACAGAGAGAGAGAGAGAGAGTGCAAGTGGGGGAGGGGCAGAGAGAGAGGTAGAAAGAATCCCAAGCAGACTTCACACAGAGCCCAGTGCAGGGCTCGATCTCACGAACCGTGAGATCATAACCTGAAATCAAGAGTCGAACACTTAACCAACTGAGGTACCCAGGCGCCCGAGTAATATTCCATTGTGTGTTTATATATACACCACATCTTTATCCTTTCATCATTTGATGGACACTGGGCTGTTTCCATAATTTGGCTCTTGTAGATAATGCTGCTGTAAACATTGGGGTGCATGTATCCCTTTGAATTCGTGTTTTTATAATTTGGGGGGTAAAAACCCAGTAGCACAATTACTAGGGTATTTCTGTTTTTAACTTTCTGAGGAACTTCTTTACTGTTTTCCACAGTGGCTGTGCCAGTTTGCATTCTCACCAGCAGTGCAAGAGGTTTATTTTTCTCCACATCCTGGACAATACCTGTTGTTTCTTGTGTTGTTGACTTCAGCCATTCTGACAGATGTGAGGTGATCGCTCATGTCTATTCATGTCTTCTGTTTTTCATTTCAAAAGACTTCTTCAATCTGTAATCTACTGGCTAAGTTCTCTTAATTTTTTATAAAATTTCTGTTTTCTATTGTAGTTTAATGCTATTATTTTTGTCCTCAGTTTTCTTCTTTAGTGACTGTCTTTTGTTCTCCAACACAAAGGAGATACTCATTAATTGACAAATTGTGTTAATTTTGTCAGCTGCCTCTTAATCTCCTTCTATTATTTTAGTTTATCTTGGGTCTATTTCATTAGGTCCATATTCTTTTTAATTTTGTTTAGAGTGAGAGCACAAATTATTTATTGGCTGAAATGGGTAAACCTTGCAGAATTACTTCTTTCTCTTTTTTTCCCCTTTCTTCTGCTTTCATGCTATAAAATATTTACATATATCTTTGTCTTTTGTTTTCCTATTACTTGTCTTTGTCAGCAGTTCTGTGGGAACCATTAATGTACCCACAAAGAATGTGGTTGAAATCTCTGTACTGTTTTATTACCGGTTTGCAAGATACTGCTTCAAATCCTCTTCCCAGGACACGAACCTGAAGACTAATTGTGTATGGCTTTTGTTTCTTTTGCCTCTCAGAGTTTGGGAAAGCAAGGGGATAGTAGATAATTCTAGGACTCTGGAAAGCTATAGTAGGTGACATTTTTCTTTGCCATTGTTAAAAAAGTTGGAAACTGGTGGCCACTTTACCAAGTATGGAAGTAAGGAAAGTATCTAGCTCTATAGGACATGCCCTTGGGGTTTTATTGTACTGTTTTAGAGTCAGCTGATGACTGGTTTCATGGCATTGTCATGTGGTCAGTGAAATGGCTGGGCCTTATTTTTTTCTAGTAAATGTTAGTAATGCAACTAAGATATTTAGATTGAGGAGATTATTTCCCATACCTTTTTCTGACTTCTTGGCCAGAAGAAGGTATTTGGTAAATCATTCTGGCTATGGCAGAAGGTGCTATTTTTTTTTTTTTTCCACTAGAAGCGTGTCTCCAATTGGGATATTTCTCTTTTTTCTCTTTCTTCTGAGCAACTTACTGCCTCAGTTCCTTCCCTGAGAGATCAGTGCAGTATTTTGAATTTAATGGACTTTCCTTTTACTCTTTTGCATGATCCTTTGTGTAGGAAGAGCTTTGTGATGGCTTCTTAATTTTAGTCCCAGTTTTTTCTATAGACATTACTTCTGCAATTTTGTGGTATGAGTTGAGTCCTTTCCCTAGGTCTGAATATTCTTTTCATTTTTTGCTTTTGTGTTTCATTTATGGAAGAAGAGGTTCATTAAGCCTGTCAGTGTGCTATCATATTTTCTAAAATCCATTCATCTGTTTTCTCAGTGTTTCTCTGTGTCTCCTGTATTCAATTTCTTCCTTTTCTGTAGACTCCTTCCTCTCAACTAGAACCATGCTTATGTTTTTCCTCATTATGGACTGTGGAGGACTTGCCAGTCAGGATAGTTTCTGTGGATGCTTCTACCACTTTATATCTTGCTCTTATTACCAAATATCTTGTCAAAAGGATATCTCTTTATTTCATTTGAATATAAAGGTAAAAAGGTAACTAAATATGAAGAATTCAGATAATATAAAGACCTTGGAAATCATAAGTCTCATCATTCTGAAAGAGTCATGTTTAACATTTTCACAAATGAGCTTCCAGGTTTATATTTTATGATTCACACACCCACTACTGATCCTGGATATATTTCATTAGGCCCATGCTCTACTGTAGCTAAATACCAAAAGAAGAGGCCTCCATGAGAGAATGAAACAAGAGCTTTATTAGTGTTTGATTACATATTAACCAATATTTCTTATATTTTATAGTTTTTACAATCATGCTTATATATAGAAACGAGTCAAAAAACTGAAATCACAGTATATATGTTGTTTTGAAGCTGTACACTTAATATATCATAGACATCATTTTATTTTTTAATTATTTTAATAAAAAGACATGTAGTCATTTTAATGACTTTATGAGTTCCATTGTAGAAGTATAGTATTTGTCTAATTAGTTCCCTAATGGCAGGTATTTAAATTGCTTTGAATTTTTCTTTATCATAACCTGCACTTTGATGAGTAGTCCTCTTATATCTTTATGAATTTTTCTATTTCCTCAAGATACATTTCTAAATTTGGAGTTTCTGGGCATTAAAAGTGTTTAATCCACACTACTAAATTGTCCTCCTTAAATATTGAATCAATTATTCGTTCACCAGTAGTGAATAATTATAGCTTGGTCAATACCTACAAGTAACATTCTTATTAATGTCTGCCAATCAGGCCTGTTCTTGTTTACATTTCTTTACATCCACTAAGTTTTTATTTGTGTGTGTGTGTGTTTATTGACCATTTATACTTCTTATTTTATGAGCTACCTACCATGTCTTTAACCCAGGTTTCCTTAGGGTAATTTTTTCTCTTAAACATGTGTACCCAGGATATTTTTTAATTCTTTGTACAGATAAGGGTTTAGGAGTCAATATAAGGGGATAACAGCAGCTGCCTGCCCATCCTTCCCCTCTTCCTTTGATGACCCGTCATCTCCTTTCTGTGACTCACTTCCTTTGTGCCTCTCTCCACTGTGTGCAATCTGTCTCAGTCTCTGAAGTTCATGTTTCCCTCTCACTACTGTATCTTTGTGCGCTGTCTGCTTCTCTCTTCTTTCTTTCTGCCTCTGTGCACCCACGCTCCATACACTTGTTCTCCCCACCCCCATGCTGTCTGTTGTCCTATTGTCTCTGCTGTGTGTCTCTTGTTTCTGTGGTTACTCCCCTCCTCCTCCCTCTCTGTCATATTCCTGCTATGTCTGTGTGGACATACATGCTCTTCCTCTCCCTCTCTCCTCTCTTTTTCCTTTCTCCCTTCTTTCCCCATCTATTTTTCTCAATATCTGGTTGTGCACTTGAGTCCAAGAAGAGGGGTAGTTTACTACTGCCCATACAAAAAAAGAAAAGTCAATTATCAAGTGAATATGAATTATTTCTCTGTTTTTGACCTCTCATTACCTCCAGTTGCCCATGTTTCCAGCAGTTGGGCAGATGAACAACACAAACTACCAAAGAGGCCTCCATGAGAGAATCAAATGAGAGCTTTTATAATATTTAGTAAATGTTTACCAGTGATTAATAGACTTTTATATAACAGGCTGATTTTACACCAGTCTTTACAATCACACTCATATATGGAAAGAAACAAAAGTCAAAAGCAGATTCTTGGAACCCAAAAATAAGTGTCATTATACATTAAGAGATCAAAAGCAAGATATAAAGCCATATATTTAATATATACATGTATGTGTGTGACTGGAACAAAATATTAACAAACTATTTAAAATTGTGGCATTATAAATGTTTTCCTTTATAATGTTCTGTGTCTTTTGATATAACTTTACAAGAAACATATTTTCTAATGCACCATAAAAATTGTTTTTGTTTGACATTAATAAAAAAGTGGGGTAAGCCAATCTAATCAAACAAACACAGAATGTTAGCTACGAGCTGGAAAGGAGGATTTTCAAGCTTTTCATTTTGTTCCAGTGTCTGCCTGAAATACCTATCTGTACCTCCAATCTAGTCATAATAAATCTTTCTAGAAGCAGAGTAGAAGAATAGGACCAGAAAAGTATTATATACCATAATATGGCAAGATAAAGTAAAACAAATTTTTAACCTTAGGTTCTGAGGGTTGAGTTGAATATGCTCCTAGGGTCATGGCTTCACTTTTAAAATTTTATCCCCACATTGCATCCTCATTCCTATTTTTCCACAGGCAACTGGTCTTGTTATATAAATATATTTTGGCTTACAAGAGCTCTTACAAAATGTGTATTCTTTATGTGCGTATGTGTCTTCATTTTATATAAAAGCCATATCATTTTTTTCTTATTTTCAATAAGCATTATATTTTTTATGTTTTTAACATTTATCTACATTGCTATATGTACATCTAATCAGGTTTCCGATCATTGCATAATACTCCATTGAGTGCATCTACCACTTTACTGATGCATTTTCCCTGTGATGGGCACCCAGGTTGCTGCTGACTCCCAGCACCACAGAAAAATGGGAGTGCACACCCTTGTCCATACCCCCCGCCATTGGATCTGTGTGAGACTGTCTTTGGAATATATACCCAGAAGTGGAATTCTTGGATCATAAGCTATATAAGTTTCCTACATTAGTACCAAACTGCTTTCCAGTTCATATCCTAACTGCAATGCATGGAAATCCCTATATTTCCACTTCTCTGCCAGTAATTTCTAGTTTGGCCAGAAGATTTAGAAATACAAATTTCTAGGGGCACCTGGGTGGCTCAGTCGGTTAAGCGGCCGACTTCATCTCAGGTCATGATCTCGCAGTTTACGAGTTTGAGCCCTGCATCTGGTTCTGTGCTGACAGCTCAGAACCTGGAGCCTGCTTTGGATTCTGTGTCTCCCTCTCTTTCTCTGCCCCTCCCCCACTCAAGCTCTGTCTCTCTCTGTCTCAAAACGTTAAAAAAATTTAATAAAAAGTATATATATAAATTTCTATACCAAGGATCTTTCCCCCCCATTTTTAATTAAATGTTACTTGTCTTGAGAATCTACCCTATCCCCTCTATAAATGTCAAAGGAGGAGAGAGTCTTTTAGAGACTTCCAGAATTACTGCCGTACTTTCAACCAGAATACATTTGTTCATTCAGCCAGATGCAGTTATAAGATAGAATGTGACAAGTACAAAAGTGGGATACTTTAATTGATTTTTTCAGCTATTGACATGTAACAGATAAAAAAAGATATGAAAGATTTTACTAGCAATATTAACAAGTGTGATTTAGAATATCTATATAAAACTTCATTCCCAAAACACAGCCTCCACACTTGTTCCAAATGCCCATGGAATATTTCCAAAAATTAATTTTACTTAGGCAAAATGTTGATAAAGCCCCAAAGTAGAAGACTAATAACTATGCTTATATTTTCTAACCACAAGGTAATAAAGTTGGAATTTAACAACTATATATTTTTTTCATTAAATAGATAATTTTAAAACATTCTAAACAAGTTCAATTAGGAAATAATTGAAATAAGTCTTCTAGTATGGAAGAAGACTAACAAACAAGGAATTCAAGAAGTAATTAATAAAGTGGGAAATATATTTTAAGGAGGGCACTTGTTGTGATGAGCACTGGATGTTATATGTCAATGATGAATCCCTAAATTCTCCTGAAATTAATATTATGCTGTATGTTAACTAACTGGAATTTAAATAAAAACTTGAAACAAACAAAAAATCTAAATAAAAATATGTAAGTAAATGAAAATTTTGAAAAAGTTTTAATTATAATAAATAATTATAATAAATAATTATAATTTATTAATTATAATAAATATGGGGTGCCTGGATGGCTCAGTCAGTTAAGCATCTGACTCTTGGTTTTGGCTCAGGTCATTATCTTGCAGTTTGTGGATTTGGGCTCCATGTTTGGCTCTGTGCTGGCAACGCAGAGCCTGCTTAGGACTCTCTCTCTCCCTCTCTCTCTGTCCCTCCCCACTTGCACTCTCTCTCTCTCTCTCTCTCTCTCAAAATAAATAAACTTTAAAAAATAATGAAATAGGGGCGCCTGGGTGGCTCAGTTGGTTAAGTGTCTGACTTCAGCTCAGGTCATGATCTCGCAATTCATGGGTTCAGGCCCCACGCCTGGCTCTGTGTTGACAGCTTGGAGCCTGGAGCCTGCTTTGGATTCTGTGTCTCCCTCTCTCTCTCTCTGCCTCCTCCTCTGCTCATGCTCTGTCTCTCTCTGTCTTAAAAATAAATAAAACATTTAAAAATAATAATAATAAAATAAATATAAAAATGAGAACAAAAAAAGAGAAAATATATAAATTAATGTCAATCCCCAAAACTGATCAATATAACCAAGATCTGATTCTTTGGAAAAAACCAGTAGACCAAATCTCTGGTTATCCTGGCCATGGAAAACATAAGCAAGATGGAAGGGTGTAACCACAGACTGAAGTGGTTTCCTTCAAAAAGACTACTGTATGTAACTTTAGGCTGATATATATCTAAATTTAGATGGATGATTTTCTAGGAGACTATAAATTAAGAAAATTGATCAAGAAGTTTTAAATCAGGAAGCCTGGGTGGCTCAGTCAATTAAGATTTGGCTCAGGTCATGATCTCATGGTTCGTGAGATTGAGCCCCGTGAAGACTCTCTGTAATCTAAAGCCCTCTGCATGCCCTCTAGAAATTTGTCACAATATATGTTCCCACCAAAAAGTATAAGCATATGTGTCTCTTCACTCTCTTGCCAACTACGGGTAGTATCAGTCTTTTTAATATTTGCTAATCTGATGTGTGGAAAAACTCATTGCTTTAAAATGCATTTTTTTAACATTAGGTTTCAGGGATTGCCATTTACATTTCTTATTTTGAGGGTTACTTTTTTATATCCCTTGTCCATTTTTCTTCGAAGATTTTTTTCCTATTCTCAAGATTATATTTTATTAATATTGTAATAGTATTATGTATTCAACTTATTTCTTTGTTCCATTCTATGAAAGATCTTCCCAACCTCAAGATTATTTAAAAAAAATAATTCTTCTGGTTTTTTTAAATATTTTTTAATGCATTTAAATCTTTAATCTACATGGAATTTATTCTGTGAGTATAATTTTATTTCCAGATGTTTAGCCAATTGTCAGATATTTTTAAATAAGTAAGTGATAGTCACAATTTATTATAAAAATCTAATATTCTTTTGTTAAGCTGGACTCTAATCAGTTGGACTTGGTAATTAATAGCCATGTTTCTTCTGAAATTTTTACCCAGAACAACTGAAATAATATGTGAACACTCTATCAAAATGGAGAGCTCTGAAAAGGAAACTAATTCTGATCAAAATATGAAGGAATTTCATTTATTAAACTTGAAGTTAGATCAGAACATCCAAGTGAAAATAAAAAATATAGATATATCTGACCTCATGAGTATGTCATGAGTGAAATAAAGATTTTAGAATCATTTATGTAAAGGTGATCATAATCCTCATGAGTATTAAATCCAAGAGGAAAGATACTTGAGAGAATGCAGAGAAGAAAAAGGGGGCCACTTCCAGACTGTAAGTTTTCAAACCTAATAGAAAATTCTTTGGGACCCCTGTCCTCTTGCTCTACGGCCCTGCACAAGACTTTCATAATCATTTGTTAACCTTCTAGGTTTTCCCCTACATTAATTGAGGACTTTAGATCTGTTTGTTTTCTTTCTTTCTAGCCCAAGTCTTGCCATTATCTGGGGAACTTTACTATGCTGTTAGAGTTTCTTGACCTCAGTTCTAATGACGGTACTTCCATTATATTTTAACCATCAAGTCTCATGGCCATTTTTTGAATTTGGGCATAATGCAGAATCATTCTGGCTCTGCAATCTTTACTCACTCATGTACCAAAAAAAAACTTTTCTGGGGATCTATTAGTCAGGCACAGTGCCTTTTTAATTTTCTAAGGAGGATTTTTCATAGTTACCATCTGCCAGACTTGCAGAAATAAATGACCTGTTCTGATTCTCTAAAGGTGACTAACAGACAGTTACCACCTGAATTCCTGTTTTTGTACACTTGAATCTTGTCTCTAGAAATTAAATCTATATCAAAATGTTGTGTTTTACACAGACACTTTGTGATTGTGTCACCCTATCCTGGTTGGTAAATTTTATTATTGAAACAACAGTTGACAGTTTGATCTGCATATATCTAAAAAACACTTCACAAGAAGAGACTGTCCTTTGGTACCATAGACTGTAGTTCTGACTTTGACTCTGTCTTATCAGTGTGTACCTCTGGTTCTAAACTTCAGTGGTTATAAATTAACTAGCATAAACCCATTCCTCTGAAAGAAAAACATCTCCTAGCAGTCATCTGACGGGCAGAATGTCAACAGGAACAAATTGCCTATATGAAGAATAGCCATATAGGGTCATGAAAGAAGACATGGCCTTCCTCCAATATTGGATATGTTTTGCCAAGCTCAATTTCCACCTAAAAAAAGTAATTTTGGTGGGTGCCTGGGTGGTTCAGTTGGGTTAAGCGTCTGACTCGATTTCAGCCTAGGTGGTGATCTCACAGTCATGGGGTCAAGCCATGATTCTCTTGCTCTCCCTCTGCCTCTCCCCCCTCTAAAAAAATGGTCAATTTTTAATTGAAAAGCTTTTTTGAAGACGGTCTATCTGAAGATGTCTCTGATCAATAAATGTGGGAACGAATCCCACCTAGATTTTAATTAAACTAAAAAGTATTACAAAAAGCCTGACACATCTCTGAGATGGTAGCAGTTCCTGTTGTGGAATAAGACATCAGCAGGTGAGTTTGCTATCATAATAATAGAAAGTAAAACAGAAGCAGGCAGCCAGACAGCATGTATCTCCTTCTGAGACTCTGCGACAGAAAGCATAAACCATGGTGGTTGATAATGTCAGTTGATTTGTAGTCACTTAAATCTTTTCATTGTAAGCCTCACTGTAGAGGACTGAGTGGGCTGATTCACACGCAGGCACTGAGGGATGACAGAATCATCTGAGGAGATGCCTGAGACTCTCCCGTGGACTAAGGAGAATAACTGTTGTGGTTTACCAACAGCATCTGTAAATGAATTCAGCAAAAATGATGTTCAGTCCCTTGGTAGGTCATCACAGATTGTGAGACACAGTGAGACCTGTGCATGAGATGATTGTTGTGACTCAGTGTGGAAGTCAACATGGCATGATTGCATGATTCTGACGGTTTGCACTGGCCCTCGCCCTAGCGTGTGTAGTGCTACATCATGCCTACAACATCCAGTGCCCACATTTTTGTTGGGTTTGTTCATGCTTTGTTGTATGATAATGACACTGTTGCTCCCCTTTCATTGCTCTTGTATCACTGCTTTAGTAACAAGATGTGGGACCATAAAATATGAGAAGCTTTTTCCTCCAAGTAAGGCTTCATAATCTACATTATTTCAGTTTGCATAGTGAATAAACATTTTACAGCTTTTTTTGAGATTTTTCACATACCATAAAATTCACTTATGTAAAGTGTACAGTTTAGTGGGTTTTAGTATTATTCATGGAGTTGTGCAACCATCACCCCAATCTAATATTAAAACATTTTCAACACCCTCTAAAAACACCCTGTACTCATTAGCAAAGTCACCCTGTATTTCTCCCAACCTCTTACCCCTGCCCCAGCCCCTGGCTGTGGTTACTAATCTACTTTCTCTAGATTATTCTGGACATTGCATATAATAGAATCATACAACACGTGTATGTATTGTATGTATGACTGGCTTGTATGTATTGTATGTGTATGTATTTTGTGACTGGTTTCTTTCGCTTAATGTTTTTAAGGTTCATCTACATTGTAGCAGTGTATTCATTACTTTTTATTGCCAAATAATATTCCATTGTATGAATATTCCATTACATGTTTTATTCATCCACTTAGTAAAAAAATACTTGGCTTTCTTCTATTTTTGGGGGTATTATTAACAAGGCTGCTGTGAACATTCATGTACAAGTTTTCGTGTGGACGTATGTTCTCATTTCTTTTGGGCATGTGCCTGGGAGCGGATATATGCTGGAGCATATGGTAACTCCACATTTAACCATTTGAGGAACTGCCAGGGTGTTACCTAAAGTATTGTCACCATTTTGCGTTCCCACCAGCAGTGTATGAGGGTTCCAATTTCTCCACATCCTTGAAAACACTTGCCTTTTTCTGTCCTTTTGATTTTCACCATCCTAGAGGTCTAACTAAATCTGTTTTGTTGAGAGGGAATATTTTTTAGACTATTTTCTATTTTTAAATATTTTACTTTTTATAGGGCATGATATAGGAATTATCATGAAAGAGATTTGAACTAGAAACACACACACACCAAGGCTCGCCATTGAACCCGATGTAGATGTGTTTTTTACACCCATTGGTGCATACCATGACTGGTTGTATACTATGGATGTTGAAGAGACTGGGGCTTGAAGGGACCGTCATTTCTGCTGCATTTGCACCATAGGGCACTCCAGCCTCTGCTTGCGGACAGCTCCACCGCTCCCTGACTGCGCATGAGCAGCTTGTCCATGTGTATGAGACTCTATTATTGAAGGTCTTAACTTCTAGAGACCCAAAACCTGCAATCATTGCACTCCCTGGCTCTGTTTTCAGAAGGCACAGAAAATAGGTCTAATTTTCTTCCTCTCAGGTTCCTGCTTCCTTCCCAAAAGTGTTTTCTCTCAGGTCTTCACTCTGAACCATTTTTCACAGGTCATGCTTCCTTACCCCACCTCACTTCCTATAAATTGTCAGCTTTCCTGGGTCTACTAAGTTTGCTGATATCTTGTTTTTAAACATGTCTCTTTGAACTAAGCGTGTTGTGCTTCAGATGGTGAGAGCATGTTGACAGAGCAGATTTATCACCTTCCTTTCTGTGGCTAGAACATTTCTATGTCCTAACATACGTTTTACTTCTGTTGAGCTCACCAGAGCCATGAAACTTCTATTGCCACACTCTTCTCGGTTTTATTTTCACTATTTTTGTTTTATTTTCACTTTTTAAACTGATAATACAATCACATGATACAAAATTTTAAATGTATAAAAGAGTATTTGATAGTGTCCTTCCCACTCCTGTTCCTTGGACACCTAGCTCTCCTTTCCAGAGCTACTCAGTGTTACTAGTTCTTGCGTATCTTCACAGAGATTTTTTTTTAAGCAGCTTGGTTGAACCTGCATGGCTCAGAAGGTTAAGCATCCAACTTCGGCTCAGGTCATGATCTCACGGATTGTGAGTTCAAGTCCCACATAGGGCTCTGTGCTGAGAGCTCAGAGCCTAGTCTGCTTCAGATTCTGTGCCCATCCCTGCTCGTGCTCGCTCGCTCGCTCTCTCGCTCTCTCAAAAATGAAGAAACATTAAAAAAATTTTTTTTCAAATAAAATAAAAATAAAACAGCTTGGTTGAAGTATAATTTACATACCATAGAATTCATCCATTTTAAGTGTACGGTTATTTTTAGTGAAGTTACAGAATTGTGTAGTCATCACCATAACCCAGTTTTAGAACATTTCTGTCACTCCAAAAAGGTCCTTTGTACCTGCTTGTTATCAATCCACATTCCCAGCCCCAGACAACCTCTAATATGCCTTCTGCCTTTTCTGGACATTTCATGTAAATAGAATCATATAATATGTAGTCTTTTGCATCTGCCTTCTTTGGCTTAGCACGATGTTTTCAAGGTTCATTCATGTTGTAGCATGTATCAGTAGTTCCTTTTTATTGCTGATTAGTATTCCATTGTATGGATATACCACATTTTGTTTACCCAGTTCCCAGTTGGACACTTGGATTGTTTCTTATTTTGGATAAGAATAATGCTGCTATGAATGTTTGTGTAAAAGTTATTGTATGGACATACGTTTTCTTTTGGAATTAGAAAATTAGAATTACCAGGTCATGTGTGAAGTTTATGTTTAAGAAAATGCCAAAGTGTTTTCCAAAGTGGCTGTATGTTTTTACATTCCCACCTGCAGTATATAAAGTTTCTTATCTTTCCACTTCCTTGTCTACACTTAGTATTAGCCATCTTTTTTATTATAGCCATAGTAGTGGGTGTGAAGTGTATCTTATTATGATTTTAATTTGTATTTTCCTTATGACTGATGATGTTGAACATCTTTTCATATACTGATGAAAAGTATACTTCTCTGTCTTCTTTGGTGAAATATCTATTCAAGTCTTTAGCCCATTTTTAAATTACATATATGGAATGTCTATTTATTTAGATCTTTAATTTCTTCCGCCAGTGTTTTCAGCATGTAAGCCTTGCACTTCTGTTGTTAAATTTATTCCTAAATATTTCGTTCTTTTTGATGTTGTTGTGAATGGGGTTGTTTCCTTAATTTTTATTTTCAGATTGCTTATTGCTAGAATATAGAAATACAATTGATTTTTTATCTTGTCTTACATCTATAATCTGGCTAAACTTATTAGTTCTAATACTTCTTTATGGATTCCTTGGTATTTTATTTGGACAGAATCATGTCATTTGCAAATAAAAACAGTTGTACTTCTTCCTTTCCAATCTAGGTTCTTTTCTTTCATGGGTATTTTATCAATAAGAAAGCAAATACCTGCATATGTTTTTGACCTTTTTTTTTTTTTTTTCCCCACAGACCTGGCAGCATACTTTGCTTTTTATACTTAATCTTTCCTGAAAGTCAGTCCATTTCAGTACCTCCTACAGCTGCAGAGAAGGTGTAGTATATTGCCAGTCAGTCATACCTTCCTCACCACATATTCATACGTTTTGTTTTTTTTTAACATCACAATAGTCTCAGTTTTATATGACTTTTATATTTTTTTTACAACTTATATTCTAAATCATTTGTTCTTTCTAACACTTCTGTAATTTCAGAAATGCAAGTGCTCCCTTTTTGAGCTGGGTAAACTGGCACAGAGAGTGCAGTGATTATGCAAGTAGAGACAGCTAATAAAGGGAAGATCTGAGACTGGCTTAGGCCTTTGGACTTCAGATGCACAGCTTTTCCTACTGTATCAAAGTTGCTGCCATTCCTCCTGCCTGATGTATAGGGCTTTACAATGATCCCTTGTTGGATTTGGCCCATCATTCCTGTTTATTATTTTGGATCTTGACAGTCATTTAGGCCCTCCCAGATATGCATTGTACAAGAAATCTCCTGCTTCCCATATCTCTAAGACACTGATATATAAAATGTTAAGAAGGAATAGCCAGAGCAAATCAAGTAACTGGACACAATAGGTGCTTAGTAAATATTTGCTGTTGAATGCAAGACATACCACTCATTAATAAAGGCCTCTCTCTGTTTTCATAATATTTGGGTAAGAATGCTTCAACCACCTGTGGTTCTACCAACTTATTTTATCATTTAACCCCCATAACTCCATCTTGCCCTCAAAGATGTCAGGAGAAGTCTCGTCATTTTAATCAACTCAAGCTGTCCTTGACCACACATTCTTTTGGTCTACCGTCAGTGACCATATCTACTAGAAAAACCAGGCTAATCTGGCAAGGCTTGTTCTTCCTGCTCTTGAGCACTGCCTGAAATGTGCTTATCTCTTCTTTGACCTCTAAATGCTTGTAAATGATTAGATTGGTGATCCATTCTAGCACTTTATATGTCATCATTCTTAAACCCACCAGTTTGCAATGCTTATCTTTTTGAAAATCAAAACATTTCCTGTCCCGGGTCATTTAACTTAACGTGCTCTGTATCAAGTTTCTGAAAGAAACTGTTTCAAGTCTCCTGAAGGCCCTGGGATATAGTTTATTTAGTTCAGAGGAGTAGACACCCTGTTTCCTTTCCTGAGTTGGCTGTCAATTCACCTTTACCAAAATTGCTTAAGTAGACAAGCATCTGGCATTTATTCAAAATATAGATGCCCAGACCCCTCCCCTCGAGACTCCAATTCATTGTTCTGAGTTTGGACCCATCCTCCAGGAGATTGTTGTGACGAGCAAGCTTAAGAAATACTGTTTTATACTACATTTTGATAATCTTTTTGTCATTCAGTAGCATTCCACCATCCACTTTAATCCATGAAGTTACCCTTCTTTGCTCTATTTGCTCTGAACCTAACTTAAAAGCCTTTTGGGCTCTTTAATAATTTCTGCAATACTCCAGTTATTCAGGACTTCTCATGGGGCCTTTCAGCTCTTTGTATATTTACCCATGTAAAAGTATCTGAGTCTGATCTTACTGGACAGCACCTCTTTAGTCATTCCTGGCCCTCTTTATCTCTCATCAAAATTGTTTTGCACGTGTCAAGTTAGAATTTCATTCTGAAAACCCACCAGGCTAATCTTTGGCTAGCATCCTCTTTGGAGTTTCTTCAAGTCTTGTGAACATATCCACTCTTTTTTTTTTTTTTAATTTTATTTTTTCAATTCACATCCAAATTAGTTACCATATAGTGCAACAATGATTTCAGGAGTAGATTTCTTAATGCCCCTTGCCCATTTAGCCCATCCCTCCTCCCACAACCCCACCAGTAACCCTGTTTGTTCTCCACATTTAAGTCTCTTATGTTTTATCCGCTTCCCTGTTTTTATATTATTTTTGCTTCCCTTCCCTTATGTTCATATATCTGTGTCTGAAAGCCCTCATATGAGTGAAGTCAAATGATATTTGTCTTTCCCTGACTGGCTGATTTCACTTAACATAATACCCTCTAGTTCCAGCCACATAGTTGCAAATGGCAAGATTTCATTCTTTTTGATTGCTGACTAATACTCCATTGTCTATATGTGTGTGTGTGTATGTATGTATATATGTGTGTGTGTGTGTGTATGTGTGTGTGTGTGTGTGTATACACCACTTCTTCTTTATCCATTCATCCATCGATGGACATTTGGGCTCTTTCCATACTTTGGCTATTGTCGATAGCGCTGCTATAAACACTGGGGTGCGTGTGCCCCTTCAAAACAGCACACCTGTATCCCTTGGATAAATACCTAGTGGTGCAATTTCTGGGTTGTAGGGTAGTTGCATTTTTAATTTTTTGAGGAACGTCCATACTGTTTTCCAAAGTGACTGCTCCAGTTTGCATTCCCACCAGCAGGGCAAAAGAGATCCTCTTTCTCCGCATCTTCACCAGTATCTGTTGTTGCCTGAGTTGTTAATGTTAGCCATTCTGACAGGTGTAAGGTGGTATCTCGTTGTGGTTTTGATTCGTATTTCCTGAACATACCCACTCTTTATGGCTTACCTTGTTAAGACAGCTCAGGCCCTTATCCAACCATAGCAGCATTCACCTCCCTATCATAAATTATATGGTAACATGTTCACATTGTCACAAGCTTTCTGGAGAGCAACTTTATCCCAACAAGTAGAACTGAATTAGAAAGGGCTCTTGGTAGCTTGTATGTGTTCTTTATCCTGTAGGTGACTATGCCATTGACTGCAGGTAATGCTAACAGGGTCTCTTTTGTTTTTCCAGGTGGCAAACCATGTGATTTCTTCTGATTCTATTTCATCTTCTACCAGTAGTTTCTGGAGCTCAAGCCCCACCCTTTGCAACAAGCAAAATGTACATATGTTAAACAAGGGTGTACAAGCAGGTAAATTACTTGAATTTAAACATTTCCATTGAAATACAAGTAGACCTTAAACATATATTAAGATACTCAACCTCACAATAAAATAAGTGAAGATTAAAACTATACTCAAATGCCATTTGCCACCTATCAGACTGGCAAAAATCTAAGTTTGGTAGTAAGTTTCTGGGCACAAGTGTAAAGGAATAGGTACTCATACATGTAAGTTGGGAGTACAACCCCCATGAGGCAATTTGGCAGTTTCTATTCAAATTACTTTGATCTAGCACTTTTACTTTTGGAATTTAGCCTATAGATATATTGTGCATATGTGCAAAATGACAAGTGGACAGAATTAATCATTGAAGTATTGTTTATTATAACAGAAAATTTAAATTGACTTAGATGTCCATCAATAGCCAAATGTTTAAATAAATTATCATACATCCATATAACAAGACATAGGATGAGGAAACTCTCTCTCTGCTAATATGGCAAGATCTCCAACAGAGATAATTAAAAAGAAAACACAAAGTGCTTTAAAAATAAAGGAAGAAAATTGCTTGAATGTGTGCAAAAAATTCTCTGGAACCAGGGGGTTGCAAATTGAATGAATGGAGAACAGGAGTGGGAAGGAGGCTTTTCACTTATGTTTTTCTATATCTTTTGATTTTATATAAGAGAAGTAAACTCCCTTGATTTTTTTCCCCCTCCAGTCTTGTCTTTGTATCTGTCAACCTCTTTCTTACCTGGGTGACTGCCAGGAGGACTATAAGCATTTAGTGTCTTTCTCACTTTGGATCAGAACTAAAATCCTTTACCCATTGAATCCATGTGAGTGATTTTTTTCCCTCTAATATCTAAACTGACTAAGAAATAAAAACCTTCCTTTCTTCTTCCACTTTCCCTCCCTCCCCTCCTGTCTGTCTCTGTCCCTCACACCCCTCTACACCACCCAGAGGAGGCAGTAGCTTGCATTTTTGAAGACTTAAAAAGTATTTGTTTACTGAATTGAATACACATGCCAACTAAGTCTCAAGGCTGCTCCCAGGATATCTGTGGATCTTTCCCCTCAGGTAACTTGGAGATCGTGAATGGTGTCAAAAAACACACTCGAGATGTTGGGATGACTTTCCCAACTCCAAGCTCTAGCGAGGCTAGAGTAGAAGGGTACAGCGATGTGACTTCTTGGTCAGAAGAAAAAATAGAAGAGAAAAGTCGTCTCACCAGTTATCTTGGGGATAAAAAGTTAAGGAAGAACAAGCAGAGTTGCAGTGAAGGTCAGTTTTTAATTCCAGTGTTGTAGCAGAAGAACTAGTGAATTTCAAGTCTCTTGCGATGCTAAGATTCTTTATTTCTAATGACTCTGTGTTGACCCCATCTCCCCACACCCCCAGCACCACCTTGGCAAATTTTCAAAGTATCTAGCACTATAATTACAGTCATACCTGTAGTTATGCAAACTCCAGGGCATCGCAGTGGTCTCTGACAGCTGAGTCCCCTGAGAGCCTATGCTATGCACATGTCTTTGGTGAGAAGAACGAAAAATCTTTTTTCTTTCTTAAAAATATTTCCCATAGGAGTTTCATGGTTTGTTCCTGTGGAAAATGTGAAGTGTGGTCCTAAGAAGGAAAACCTGCCCAAACTTTATGGCCCTGGTATCTGCTGGTTTGCACCAATAACCAACACCAAACCGTGGAGAGAGCCACTGCGGGAACAGAACTGGCAGGGACAGCACATGGACAGCCACGGGTCACTAGCAGGCCCAGGCAGAGATCCCCCAAGGCCATTTGTGAAAGCAACCCTACAGGTGCAGCGACACTGAGTTCATTTTAGCCATGTTTAAGGTGGGGATTCGGGGGGGGCGGGTGCTGGAGGGGAGATACAAAGAAGTTAAATGTGTGATTTGGCCTTCTGAAGAAAAGTCTCCTAACCCTCATTTCTGGCACTTCTGGAATTTCATCTGTTCCCACTGTCATCATTAAACAAAGGCTGACTTACTGTTAACCATTCTAAACTGTGCATTGCCCTCTGAACCTGGGACGAGGCAATAGAAGGGAGGGGGCTGTGATGCTGCCCACTGGGCTCATAGACATCTGCATGTGGAGCGCTCTGGAGGCCTGATGTTTGTTCCTCCATTTACATAACTCCCATTCCTGCTTAGCACAGGATTTAAAAGGCAGGAAGTCCCTTCTTTATATGTACCTTGGGAGCTGAACGAAATGTTACTTAATAATATATTTGTTTTGGGGCGCCTGGGTGGCGCAGTCGGTTAAGCGTCCGACTTCAGCCAGGTCACGATCTCGCGGTCTGTGAGTTCGAGCCCCGCGTCAGGCTCTGGGCTGATGGCTCGGAGCCTGGAGCCTGTTTCCGATTC
>NW_026057578.1:87660967-87706856 GCF_023721935.1 Panthera uncia
TCTCTGCCCCTCCCCCGTTCATGCTCTGTCTCTCTCTGTCCCAAAAAAAAAAAAAAATAATAATAATAATAATAATAATAATATATTTGTTTGAAGGGAAAATTTAAAATAGCACAATGGGCCGGGCTCTAGCCTGTCAACATTTGGAAGAGTTATAATTGCCACAGTCTTAGTTCTTGGTTTATTCCAAAGGCATCCTTTGATCCCTCTGATTTACCTACTGGAGCTCTCCCCTGCAGAAAGTTGTTAGATTATTCTTCAACTCTAGATATTTTCTGCACTTTAGAAACAGGCTCTTCAAACCACTGTTGGGCAGGTACTGTTTTCTAGGCCCTTAGAGAACAAACTGCATCATTAATGTGAGGTTCGGGGGCCTTTTCTCCTCCTCAGGAATCTCTTCAGCTTCACAGACCCGACTTCATCTCCCGCTCTGGGGAGAGAATAAAGCGTCTGAAGTTAATAGTGCAGGAGAGGAAACTACAGAACATGTTACAGAGTGAGCGGGAGGCACTGTTCAACACTGTCAGAGAATGGCAAGGCTGCCAGGACCCAACACGCCGGCTCCTGAAGAGAGGTACACTCTGCCTGTTCACTTTCCTGTTACTGGCTGGAGAGGGTAAAGTCCACTTGACGCCAGGGAACACGGCTCAAGGCCAGCCCAGTTACAGGGACAGAAATGGACTTTTTGTTTGCTGAGACTCAACTCTCCTTAGGTAGCAGAACCTGCCCGGTTTAGCTGTCAGCACTCTCGTGATCCAGAGAAACCCAGGTACTCTTGCCCTGCCACTGCAGCTTGGAAACCAAAGAGTGCCATGAGAATGGGGTTTTTGTAAGCCAGCTGTGTTTCTGGGAGCAAGTTAGTTCCAAAAGTATAATGTTGGTTTCTTCAGCGATGGCGCTGATTCCAGGATTGCCTGCCTCGTAGCGGGGTAGTGGTGGTGGTGGTGATGATGATGCCATGTAAACTTTATGTGTTTTTCCCAGGCACTGTTCTTCTTTAAGCTTATAACACCTCTCTGAGGTACATGCTATTAATATCCCTATTTTACAGATGAGAAAACAGACAAAGAGAGCCTAAGTCCCTTGCCCAAGATGATATACCTGATACTGGGATTTGAACCCAAATGGGCTGGCTCCCAACTGTGTGCTCTGACAATTCTGCTAGGTGTAAGACCTCAGGAATATAATACATGAAAGCTGGGAAAACTACAAAGTGCTATCTAATGCTTTCATCACAGCCTTACCTATAAACCAGCCAGTGTCTAGTCTGTGCCACAGTGTTGTGTCTTCAGGAGCCTCTGGCTGCTGTCACAGTCCCTGTAGTCTAACCCTGGCCTTGGCCTTGGCCCTTGCTCCCCACCCATTGCTGTCAAGCTCAAGGTAGAGGCACAGAGTCCTAGCAGCAACTTCTCCCAGTTCTTGAGCAACACACTCTTCCTTATTAAGACACTACCCACTGAAAACCCCTTCTTCTCTTGCTTAGGCTTCCTGGATGCCCAAAAGAACAGGCCTATTGGAAAGAAGGAAATGATTCAGAGGTCTAAACGGTAAGGCCAAAAGAATAAGAGTAATTATATAAAAGTACAAATCCGGCCAAATGATCAGGAGCTGTGGCTTGCCCCCATAATAAGGGCATTATGCTCAAACATTACGAGGGGCACCTGGGAGGCTCAGGCAGTTAAGTGTCCAGCTTTTGATTCTGGCTCAGGTCATGATCTCGTGGTCGTGAGATCGAGCCCCAAGTCAGTCTCTACACTGAGTGTGGAGCTTGCTTAAGATTCTCTTTCTCTCTGCCTCTCCCTCTGCCCCTTTGCCACTCGCATGTGCATGTACACTCTTCCTCTCCTCAAAAACAAAAAAAAAAAGAAAGAAAATTAGTTGTGAAAGTAGTTTCTCACCAATGGCACTAAAAAAGGAAAGAAAAATGGCAGATTGGTATGGATGAGTCAGATACAAAAGATACAAAGAATCCCCACTAATTTGCATGCCTTAATCAGGCTTGTCCTTGATAGAAACCTAAATATAAATAAAGATATCTAAAATCTAAGATATGAATATTTGAAATAAAATATTTATTTGGGGCATTACCCTTTATCCATGAAATCCCATCTCTAGGAATTTATGCAATACAGTGACAAATGATGGAAAACTCTCCAAGATATATTAAGTTAAGCTTAAAAAAAAGTCAAGTTTCAGGGGCGCCTGGGTGGCTCAGTTGGTTAAGCGTCTGACTTCAGCTCAGGTCATGATCTCACAGTTGGTGAGTTTGAGCCCCGCATCAGTCTCTGTGTTGACAGCTCAGAGCCTGGAGCCTGCTTCAGATTCTGTCTTCCTCTCTCTCTGCCCCTCCCCTGCTCATGCTTTGTCTGTCTGTCTGTCTCTCTCTCTCTCTCTTTTTCTCTCAAAAATAAATAAACATTAAAAAAATTTTTTTTAAGTCAAGTTTCAGAAGCATGTGTACACTGCTCCCATTTGCAGTGTTTAAAAAGTATTAGTGTCTGTATAGATGCATATACTTTTATATGCATAGAATATCTCTGGAAGGATACTCAAAAAAACTGGTAATAGCAGTTGCCTTTAGGAAAAAGAGCTGAGTCACTGGAGTACAGAGGTAAGACAAAGACTAACTTTTTTGCCTTTTTATACTTGTTGAATTTTGGGCCACTGCATGCATTAGCAATTAGTTAATCAGAGATGTGCTTATACTGATCATGAGAATGCCATGGATTTAATTGACATATAGCATTGTATAAGTTTAAGGTATATAATGTGATGATTTGACACATGTATATACGGCAGTATGTTCACTACGCTAAGGTTGGTTAACACATCCTCCACCTCATATTATTTCTATTTTGGTGGTGGTGGTGGTGGCAGTGTTCTTATTGTTCTGGTGAGAACATTAAAGGTCTTCTCTCAGAGCAGCGTTGAAGTATCCAATACAGTGTTGCTGACTAGAGCCCCCCTGCTGTACCTTAGATCCCCAGAACTTATTCCTCTTATAACTGGAAGTTTTTACCCTTTAACTAACATCTCCTCATTCCCTGGCCCCCAGCCCCTGGCAACCATCATCCTAGTCTCTATTTCAATGAGTTTGATGTTTTTAGATTCCACATGTTAAATGAGATCATACAGTTTTGTCTTTCTCTGACTTATTTCACTTAACATAATGTCCTCAAGGTCCATCTATGTTGCAGATGGAAAAATTTCCTTCTTTTTTATGACTGAATAATATAATAATATATTACATTTTCTTTATCCATTCATCTGTTGATGGACACTTAGGTTGCTTATGGTCGTTGTATTTTTAATTGTTTTTTTTTTTTTAATTTTTTTTTTCAACGTTTTTTATTTATTTTTGGGACAGAGAGAGACAGAGCATGAACGGGGGAGGGGCAGAGAGAGAGGGAGACACAGAATCGGAAACAGGCTCCAGGCTCCGAGCCATCAGCCCAGAGCCTGACGCGGGGCTCGAACTCACAGACCGCGAGATCGTGACCTGGCTGAAGTCGGATGCTTAACCGACTGCGCCACCTAGGCGCCCCGTATTTTTAATTGTTTAAGGAACCACCATACTGTTTCCCATACTGGCTGTACCAATTTACATTCCCACCAGCAGTGCACAAGGGTTCCCTTTTCTCTGCATCCTCACCAACATGTGTTATCTCTTGTTGTTGGTTTTTTTTTTTTTTTTTAATATAATAACTATTCTAACAGGTGTGAGGTGATACCACATTGTGGTTTTCATCAACAGTGACTTTTAAAAATGTACGTTTGTTCCTCTTTGGTCTCATTCCTGCCCTCCACTACTGTGTTTGCAGTTAGTGATCATCTCCACCACATCCAAAACAGACCTCCCCATTCTCCACTCCCACATTTGCTTGGGCCAGCCACTCATCCAACTAGAAAGCTGGCTAGCAGTCACCGCTAGCTGTGTTACCCACTGCTCCACATGTAGCCTGTTTGCACCAGTATTCCCTTCCACGTAGTCCCTATAAGCAGGATGTCTTAATGTTTTTATTCATCTTTTCCCCTCCCAGATCATGAACACCCCTATCTAGGGTTCTTCGTGTCCAGGTGTCTAACAGGAAGCAGGCCTACAAGGCCGAATGCCCTGAAAGCAGCAGAACTTAGGGAGATGGGGGAGAAGAGATCATGTCCCTCCATGGTCGGGTAACCTCACTGCTTTTTATCTTCCCACTGGCACCATTCCTAAGGATTTATGAGCAGCTTCCAGAAGTGCAGAGAAAGAGAGAAGAAGAGAAGAGAAGATTGGAATATAAGTCATACCGGCTACGAGCTCAGCTATTCAAGAAGGTCAGCTAGTCCTTGAGCAGCATCCATCAGATTTATCAGGGGAAAGAGAAATTGAGGGAAACACATCTGACCTGTTTGAATTAACTACATCTGGGGAGTAGCCTTAAGCTTGTAATGTATTGTACCACTGCTGAGGTTTGGAAGGTAAAGGCATCTGTGACTAGATTTCAAATCTAAAAATCTAAAAAGGCAAATCTAAAAGAGGCACCTTCCAGGCATACATTTGGAATGAAACTAAATTCCATACTTAGGACTAATGGTGGAAATGTCCAAATCTATCAGTATTGTTGAATTTTCATTTTAGAGTCCCCAGTGGTAGTTTTGTGCCCCTTATTGGTAAATCAGATACCTCTAAAGCTTGTAAAATAAACTGGAAAATGTCCAAGTGTGGCATAAGAGTTGACAACTTGGGGAGTCGGAGCCTGGAAGCCACCACCATTTCCTGCCCATGGCCCCAGTGGAATCAGTGGTAATGCAAATCCCAGACCCTCAGAGGCGGGGGGACTTGCTACCAATATATTCCTTGAGAAGCTAGGGAGCTACCGTGCCCGAAGGTCTGTATCCTTCACTGTTCTCGTTTCCTTCCCAACCCCTTCACTTCACCGCCAGAGGACTCTGAAAGTCAGAATCCAAAAGACGAGTTTATGCCAGACCGATGTGGGATTGGAGAACTGCTTCTGGAGCATACCTGGAGCTGGGCTGGGCAGGGCCCCTCGAGGAGGGGGGCCCCAGGCACCGCATGGCCCGGCCAGTGTGTCAGCGTCACAGGCCAGGCCTCTCATTGTACTTGTATGTTTGAACTGATGGATGGATGAGTCTATCCAGATCATAAATGATCTGTATCTATATAGACATAATAGGTACTGATTATATACATCATGTTTCCTTAACACTTCAGGAAAAATTTTTTTTGCATAATTACCATAGTTTCTGTAGCTGGGGAAAATAAATGAGATTTGGGTAGAACCTCACTGGTCTCTCAGCAACATGTCTGGGGTGGCTGTCTGCCTCTGATAGCAAGAGTATCTAACTTCTCTTTCTTTTCTTCCACAGAAAGTGACCAATCAGCTCTTGGGGAGAAAAGTTCCCTGGAACTGACATAAGAATATTTTCCTGGAATTATATTTTGTCAACCTGGAGAAGCACAATCCTTACTTTTATGAGTCTGGTTTAATAAAACTTAACTCTTTTTCCATGTGTAATTTAGAAGTAGTAACAATGGTGAGTAGGATTATGAATGGTTTGGGAGCAATACTTTGTCCGCTGTGAGCTTGCCACAGGGATGTTTGTCACAATGGTATCATTTCTGAATTCTAGCCAGGAATGAGTCCCCTTTTGTATGTGTTTTTGTACTTTTAGAAAATAAATAACTTCTGATTGAGTCATAGTAAAGCAAGCAGCGAAGAGTCATTTCTTTACCATCTAGAGATGTGCAGGGAGCTATGCAGTGTCTCTCCTGGGGTAGATGGGGGTCTCGATCTAAAAGCATCAGTCAAGGGAGATAGACTGCGGGAATGAAATGTGGCCTTTCTTTACAAACACAGCAGGATGTGACAAGACTCTGCCGTGGGCTTTGTGGAGAGGGTGTCTGGTTAGGGTACCTGTTGGACATGCCCAGACACTCCCAGCAGACCAGGCACCTCAGGTCCAAAGCCACCTCGTAGCCTCACTCCGGCTTCCCAGGGGCCTCTAGCCTTTGGTGGATTTTCCCTCCAGCTCCAGCCACCCTCTTTTCAGGATTGAAGCCTCAGATCATTTATCATCACACGTGGAACCAACGTTTATAACCTGGATCACCACTTCTGAAAAGCATGAGTTAATAAGTGTGGTAATGTACATAAAGCATTTAATTAATCCTATGGCCTGGAATTACAGCTAAGGCCCAGAGTTGAGGGGGAGAAGGTACTAATTGGCCTCATTCTAAGTTCAGGGAAGTCCCAGAAGGGCAGTAAGGAGCCAGCTGCCGCCAAAGCCGAGGTAAAGAGCAGACCCTGCCACCGAGCATAGCTCAACTGGTGCCTCCAAGGCTCCCTTCCTAACCCAGAAGGAGGCGATGAAGAAGGCTCAAGGTAATTAAGCTCTCTGGGCCAGTTTACCTGTAAAATGAGACGGTTAATAACCTCCAAGCCCCCTTTCAGCTCTCAAATATTATGACTGTTTTATGTCTTGTTGGAAGTTATTATTCAGAATACAAACAGAAAGTGATCGTTGCCTAGAAACCTGGGTCTGCAGGGAAACCGGGCAGGATGGAGCCTGCTTAGAAATAATGAGTGGGATTCTCTTACGGCCTCAAGCTGTGTCATCCAGGTACCTTCCCAAAGTATTTAGGTTCAGGGCCTGGGAAGCCACTGGTGGCAGCTGGCCCCCAGCTCCTCACCCCCTGCCACCAGCCCCAGCCCCAGAACACACCTGCTTGGAAATGCTACTACAAGTGCCCTGGGGAGAGCCTGTTAGCATCTCCACTAGATTCCACAGACTTGCTTTCACATGAGAACAGTAGTTCCCAGGCCACCAGGCCCTGCATGGTCAGGGTGCAGAATCAAAGCCCTGCATGGGGCAGGGGTGCTGAGAGTTCTCCCAGCTGCAGTTTTCCTTGGCTGAGTGCTGCCTGCAGAACCCAAGCATTGGCCTCATAGGTAATCCTGGTGCCTCTCCCAGCATCTGTTCTGCCCCCAGAGCTCAGGGTGGTTTCCCCCCACCCCCGCCATTCTGCCTTCATCAGTACAGGCTGAGCACCTGGTAGAGGCCACAGTCACTGGTAGAGGCCAGAGTCACTACTTGGTGCTGCCACACTATGGCTATGCTCTGCTCCTACCCTCTGCCAGCTACCCATACCCCAGTCCCCATACCAGGAACTTGTTCTGAAAGTGCTTTTTTTCCCATGCCTGGGAGGACATTGAACCTCTTGTTTTGTTTTTTCTTCTTGCATAGGTACAAGAAGGCAAGGCCCAGGTTGAACCTATGCCCCAGCTCTGACCTGTCATGGGGATTCATTCTTGAATTGCTTCTTCCTAGATCTGGTTCACACCTAACCTGAGAACCCACTTGCCCTCCTTCCTCCTAGAGGGTAAGCCTCCTCAGCCACTTCTCTTCTCTGAGGGCACCTTCTGTTGCTGCCCTCCCCAAGCAGAGGCCTCCCATGACCATCAGCACATGCAGTGTGGGGTGACAGAGTGTATGAAGAAGGCAGAATGTTTTACCTATAAATCACAATGCATTTTTGTGTCCCAAATGATTGTTCTGGCCAGTCATTAAAGAGTTAGGCCACCCTGAACTGTTAATGTGATCTTCATCTTTACCTGTTGGGGTGTTTGGGTGATTTTAATCTACAGTGTTAGTTTTATTTATTTTTACTGGCTGTGAAGCCTCACTTATAACAGTTTCCAAATTTCTCGCTAAATACTCATGAATACTGGTGGTATTCTGGAGTTGCAGAGTGGTTCTGAATACTATCAAAAATTAAAGCTAACATTATTGGCCTCTAGGGGGCACTCTTATCTCCATAAGTCTTGCCCCTTGGCAACTGCCCCGATGAAGTTCCTGGTCTAAGAAAACTTACTACCACCCCAAGGCAGGGTCATTTTCCAAATATGACTGGGCTACATGTTAAGGGTATTACAGTCACAAGGTACATAGGTGTGGGCGCTTCATTTTCTTGGTCCTTGGCCCTAGCCCTATCACCTCTCTTCTGCATCTTTCGGGGAGCCATAGTTGGCAAGAAAATACCAGATAACCCAACCCAACTCCTCCTTAAACACTGGAGTAAATTCCCCCCTGTCTCCTTCCCTGTGTGTGTGGTGTATTTCTCACTCTCTGTCCCTGGACTTGTTGGCTCTGAGGCTTTGATGTTGGTGCCTTTACTCCGGGTAGTCTTATTATTGCTATGCATGGGGTTTGGGGTCCAGCATATCTCCAGGGAGGCATGGCTAGATTCACATATTCCTAGGATCCCTGACCCATTCTCATCTCTGTGAACCACAGTTCATCCAGCCTCATCCACTGCTCCCCACACAAGACAGTTTAACAATAGGATCTAAGTCCAGAACCTCAACTAGCCATGGGGCAGATGGAGCTAGACTAAAAAATGCCCACTCTATGGAACACCTGGGTGGCTCAGTCGTTAAGTGTCTGACTCTTTTTTTAAAAAATTTTTTGTTTATTTATTTTTGAGACAGAAACAGAGCATGAATGGGGGAGGGGAAGAGAGAGAGGGAGACACAGAATCTGAAGCAGGCTCCAGGCTCTGAGCTGTCAGCACAGAGCCCGACACAGGGCTTGAACCCACGAACCGTGAGATGATGACCTGAGCCGAAGTCGGATGCTTAACCAACTGAGCCACCCAGGTGCCCCGAGTGTCTGACTCTTGATTTCGGCTCAGGTCATGATCTCACGGTTCATGAGAATTAGCACCACGTTGGTCTCTGTGCTGACAACATGGAGCCTGCTTGGGATTCTCTCTCTTTTCTCTCTCTGCCTCTCCCCTGCTCACACTCTGTCTCTCTCTCAAAATAAACAAACTTTTTTTTTTTTTTTTAAATGCCCACTCTGGCTTCATTTAATGAGACAGGGACCAGTTGAGAAAAGGTGGGAAAGTGTTCATATAGTTCCCACTGTTGATCCCTAACTTAGAAGCTGAGAGCTTTGGGAGGGAGGAAGCTGGTGAGCAAGAGACATACTCAGGAGACACACGCCTGGTGCTATGTTTTGACAGGCAGGCTTTAGCTCCAGACCCCAGAAAATAACCAGGAATAGAAAACAATGGGCACAGAGTTTGTTTCCTGAATCATCTACTAAATAGTAAGCTCTGGGAAGGCAGGAATCAGCACTGCCTGATCAATTTATTTTGCCAGGCCTAAAGCAATGCGTAGCATGTGTTTGACTCAATAAAGGTTTGTTGAATGGCACATCAGGTCATCAGTCCAGATTTGAGGCCAGAGCCTCTCGGAAAGGCTTCAGGAAGATCTAACTGATAGGTTACCTGAGGCACCTTGATGTCATAGGGATCTATTTGAACATCTGATAGAGTTTGGGGCTGGCTGAATAGGTGATGCTATATAGAAAACTAAACAACAAAAAAATATTAATTCCAAGGAAAAGAAAAGAAAAAAATCTATATAAAAGGTCAAGCAATCATAGTTTTACTATGTAGCTTAGCTTAAAATAAACAGAATATTGATGCTCCCCGACTGGTGGTCTAACCACTTTGGGGGGCTGGGAAGGGGAAAATTGCATATGCATGGTGTCAACATGACCTCAATTCCCTATAACTAGTCCACAGACAAGCCTAAAACTGAGCAATGGAGAAGGAGCCACGCAAGTCTGTTAAAACCATGGAAGTGAGTGAGACCTGAAACCACAAAAATCCTGGAAGAGAGCACAGGCAGTGATTTTTCTGACATCAGCCATAACATTTTTCTAGATATGTCTCCTGAGGCAAAGGAAACAAAAGCAAAAGTAAACTATTGGGACTACATCAAAATTAAAAGCTTCTGCACAGCAAAGGAAACAATTGACAAAACAAAAAAACCTACAGAATGGGAGAAGATATTTGCAAATGACATATCCCATAAGGGGTTAGTATACAAATATATAAAGAACTTATGCAACTCAACATCAAAAAACCTCACAAATAATCCAGGGCACCTGAGTGACTCAGTTGGTTAAACGTCCAATTCTTGATTTTAACTTAGGCCATGATCTCAGAGTTGTGAAATGGAGCCCCAAGTCAGGCTCTGCACTGGAGTGGAGCCTGCTTAAGGTCTCTCTCTCCCTCTCCCTCTACCCACACCACCCGCCCTCACACATGCGCACATGCACATACTCCCTAAAAAACAAAACAAAAAACCAAAAACTCCAATTAAAAATGGGCAGAAGACATGAACAGACATTTCTCCAAAGAAGACATTCAGATGGTAAACAGATACATGAAAAGATGCTCAACATTGCTCATCATTAGGTAAATCAAAACAACAATGAGGTATCACCTCACACCTGTCAGAATGGCTAAAATAAAAAACACAAGAAACAAGTGTCAAAGATGTGGAGAAAAAGGAACCTTTTTCCCCACTGTTGGTGGGAATGCAAACTGGTACAGCCACTGTGGAAAACAGTATGGAGATTCCTCAAGAAAGTTAAAAATAGAATTACCATATGATCCAGTAATTCCACTACTGAGTATTTACCCAAAGAGTATGAAAACTCTAATTCGAAAAGGTCTATGCACCCCTATGTTTATTACAGCATTATTTACAGTAGCCAAGATACGGAAGCAACCCAAGGGTCCATCAATAGATGAATGGATAAAGAAGAGGTGGTATGTATATGTACATACATATACATATATATACATGCAAGTGACAAGATTTCATTCTTTTTTATGGCTAATAATTCCATTGTGTGTACATACATATAGTGCAACAATGATTTCAGGAGTAGATTCAATTCCCCTTGCCCATTTAGCCCATCCCCCCTCCCAAAACCCCTCCAGTAACCCTCTGTTTGTTCTCCATATTATGTTTTGTCCCCCTCCCTGTTTTTATATTATTTTTGCTTCCCTTCCCTTATGTTCATCTGTTTTGTATCTTAAAGTCCTCATATGAGTGAAGTCATATGATATTGGTCTTTCTCTAATTTCGCTTAACATAATACTCTCTAGTTTCATCCACATAGTTGTGAATGGCAAGATTTCATTCTTTTTGATTGCCAAATAATATGCCATTGTGTGTGTGTGTGTGTGTGTGTGTGTGTGTGTGTGTGTGTGTGTGTATACACCACTTCCTCTTTATCCATTCATCCATCGATGGACATTTGGGCTCTTTCCATACTTTGGCTATTGTTGATAGTGCTGCTGTAAACATAGGGGTGCATGTGTCCCTTCGAAACAGCACACCTGTATCCCTTGGATAAATACCTAGTAGTGCAGTTGCTGGGTCATAGGGTAGTTCTATTTTTAATTTCTTGAGGAACCTCCATAGTGTTTTCCAGAGTGGCTGCACCAGCTTGCATTCCCACCAGCAGTGCAAAAGAGATCCTCTTTCTCCGTGTCCTCGCCAACATCTGTTGTTGCCTGAGTTGTTAATGTTAGCCATTCTGACAGGGGTGCGGTGGTGTCTCATTGTAGTTTTGATTTGTATTTCCCTGATGATGAGTGATGTTGAGCATTTTTTCATGTGTAGTTGGCCATATGGATGTCTTCTTTGGAGAAGTGTCTATTCATGTCTTTTGCCCATTTCTTCACTTGGATTATTTGTTTTTTGGGTCTTGAGTTTGATAAGTTCTTTATAGATTTTGGATACTAACCCTTTATTGGATATGTCATTTGCAAATATCTTCTCCCATTGTGTCAGCTGCCTTTTAGTTTTGCTGATTGTTTCCTTCACTGTGCAGAAGCTTTTTATTTTGATGAGGTCCAGTAGTTGCTTTTGTTCCCCTTGCCTCCGGAAAAGTGTTGAGTAAGAAGTTGCTGTGGCCAAGGTCAAAGAGGTTTTTGCCTGCTTTCTTCTCAAGGATTTTGATGGCTTCCTGTCTCACATTTAGGTCTTTCCTCCACTTTGAGTTTATTTTTGTGTATGGTGTAAGAAGGTGGTCCAGGTTCATTTTTCTGCATGTCGCTGTCCAGTTTTCCCAGCACCACTTGCTGAAGAGACTGTCGTTATTCCATTGGATATTCTTTCCTGCTTTGTCAAAGATTAGTTGGCCATATGTTTGTGGGTCCATTTCTGGGTTCTCTATTCTGTTCCATTGATCTGAGCGTCTGTTCTTGTGCTAGTACCATACTGTCTTGATGATTACAGATTTGTAGTATAGCTTCAAGTCCAGGATTGTGATGCCTCCTGCTTTGGTTTTCTTTTTCAAGATTGCTTTGGCTATCGGGGTCTTTTCTGGTTCCATACAAATTTTAGGATTATTTGTTCTAGCTCTGTGAAGAATGCTGGTGTCATTTTGTTAGGGATTGCATTGAATACGTAGATTGCTCTGGGTGGTATCAACATTTTAACAGTATTTGTTCTTCCTATCCAGGAGCATGGAATCTTTTTCCATTTTTTTGTGTCTTCTTCAATTTTTTTCATAAGCTTTCTATAGTTTTCAGTGTATAGATTTTTCACCTCTTTGGTTTGATTTATTCCTAGGTATTTTATGGTTTGGGGTGCAATTGTAAATGGGATCGATTCCTTGATTTCTCTTTCTGTTGCTTCATTGTTGGTGAATAGGAATGCAACTGATTTCTGTGCATTGATTTTATATCCTGCAACTTTGCTGAATTCATGAATCAGTTCTAGCAGTTTTTTGATGGAATCTTTTGGGTTTTCCGCCTAGAGTATCATGTCATCTGCTACGAGTGAAAGTTTGACCTCCTCCTGGCCGATTTGGATGCCTTTTATTTCTTTGTGTTGTCTGATTGCAGAGGCTAAGACTTCCAATACTATGTTGAATAACAGTGGCGAGAGTGGACATCTGTGTCTAGTTCCTGACCTTAGGGGGAAAGCTCTCAGTTTTTCCCCATTGAGGATGATATTAGTGTTGGGTCGCTCATATCTGGCTTTTGTGATCTCGAGGAATGATCCTCCTATCCCTAATTTCTTGAGGGTTTTTATCAAGAAAGGATGCTGTATTTTGTCAAATGCTTTCTTTGTATCTATTGAGAGGATCATAAGGTTCTTATCCTTTCTTTTATTGATGTGATGCATCACATTAATTGTTTTGCAGATACTGAGTCAGGCTTGCATCCCAGGTATAAATCCCACTTGGTCGTGGTGAATGATTTTTTTAATGTAGTGTTGGATCCAGTTGGCTAATATCTTGTTGAGGACTTTTGCATCCATGTTCATCAGGGAAATTGGTCTATAGTTCTCCTTTTTAGTGGGGTTTCTGTCTGTTTTTGGAATCAAGGTGATGCTGTCCTCATAGAAAGAGTTTGGAAGTGTTCCTTCCATTTCTATTTTTTGGAACAGCTTCAAGAGAATAGGTGTTAACTCTTCTTTAAATGTTTAGTAGAATTCCCCTGGAAAGCCATCTGGCCCTGGGCTCTTGTTTTTTGGGAGATTTTTGATTACTAATTCGATTTCTTTACTGGTTATGGTCTGTTCAAATTTTCTGTTACTTCCTGTTTCAGTTTTGGTAGTTGTATATGCTTCTAGGAATTTGTCCATTTCTTCCAGATTGCCCATTTTTTTTTTGCGTATAATTGCTCATAATGTTCTCTTATTATTGTTTTTATTTCTGCTGTGTTGATTGTGATCTCTCCTCTTTCATTCTTGATTTTATTTATTTGGATCCTTTCCTTTTTCGTTTTGATCAAACTGGCTAGTGGTTTATCAATTTTGTTAATTCTTGCAAAGAACCAGCTTCTGGTTTCATTGATCTGTTCTACTGTTTTTTTTTTTGGTTTCGATAGCATTAATTTCTGCTCTAATCTTTATTATTTCCTGTTTTCTGCTGGTTTGGGGTTTTATTTGCTGTTCTTTTTCCAGCTCTTTAAGGTGTAAGATTAGGTTGTGTATCTGAGATCTTTCTTCCTTCTTTAGGAAAGCCTGGATTGCTATATACTTTCCTCTTATGACTGCCTTTGCTGCGTCCCAGAGGTTTTGGGTTGTGGTGTTATCATTTTCATTGGCTTCCATATACTTTTTAACTTCCTCTTTAACTTCTTGGTTGGCCCATTCATTATTTAGTAGGATGTTCTTTAGTCTCCCAAGTATTTGTTATCTTTCCAAATTTTTTCTTGTGATTGATTTTGAGTTTCATAGCATTGTGCTCTGAAAATATGCATGGTATGATCTTTTTGTACTTGCTGAGGGCTGATTTGTGTCCCAGTATGTGGTCTATTCTGGAGAATGTTCCATGTGAACTGGAGAAGAATGTATATTCTGCTGCTTTAGGATGAAATGTTCTGAATATATCTGTTAAGTCCATCTGGTCCAGTGTGTCATTCAAAGCCATTGTTTCCTTAATTTTATTTTTTTAAAGATTTTATTTTAAAATAAAATAGGAGGTCTGGGGCAGCCTAACCTGAAACCAGGGAAAGGGGGAGATGAGACCAAGAGAGCCTCCACTTATATCAGGAAGTCACATCAGGGAAACCCAAGGGTGCTAAATGCACTGGAAGAATTCTGAATCTGTCTCAAGTCATCCAGAGAGACTTTGGAAAGCCAGCCTTGAAAAGAATAGAAGATCTACTAAAGGGCACCAAGGAGACAACTTGAAAGAGAAGTGGAGGGGAGGACAAGGCCAGCCTTCTTCTGTATGAAGTGACCCTCTCAGCACAACAAAGTAAAAGTCATTGTTACAAAAACAAATTTTGATTAAATTAAGGATGCAAAGAAAATAGATAAAAATCCAAAAAGATAGAAGTTTACAAGCAGTAATTGAGAGTTAAGGGAAAAAAGAAATAAACAAAAATCAACTATTGTATGATCCATTTATAAGCAGTACGTAGAACAGGTGAATCATAGAGACAGTAGCATAGTGGTTACTAGGGACTGGGGGAGGGGGAACAGAGTGTTGGTGCTTGGTGGGCCAAGAGGCTCACTAGGTTAAGCATCTGACTCTTGATCTCAGCTCAGGTATTGATCTCAGGGTCATGGGTTCAGGCCCCACATTGGGCTCTGCACTGGGTGTGAAACAAACAAACAAAAGATAATAAATAAATGTCAACAGAAGAGAAATTTTTAAAGGCATGGTTTTTTTTTAAAGAAATAAAATAATTTTCAAAATATGTGATGAAGCCAGGAGTTTATAAATTAAGATAGTGTACATAGAACAGACTTTTTAGAAGAGGGAAAATAAGAATGGTCACAAAGCCTAAAAGAAGGAAAATTAAGCTAAAATAATTCAATAGACAAACCACAAACTGTCAGCAGTGAGGACAAAATACACTTGAAATCATTTGAAAGGAAAACAAGGTAGCAGTTTGAAAATATATGACAGAAAGAAAATGAAGGGCATGCTGATAGGGGAGCAGTCAGAGAGAAGGGGCGGCCTATGTGACCTCCCAGATAGGAATGTGTGTGGTGGGCAGCACCAAGCCCCCAGTGACCTGGTCCTGTTCACCCTTCTCTGGTCAGCCTCTCACCAGGCAGGTATGTGCTGCCGTTCAGCTTCCCACGCCCACGGAGTCCCTCATATCCAACTGAAGTTCAGGTTCAAAGATAGCAAGGTTATGCAGCATCATTAAGGATCCAGACTGCCTCTTGATGCTTCCAGGGAGAAGCTACTCGTGCCTTCAGTGGTTTGGGGAAAGGGACCCACCCCCTTGTTGCACCCAACAGACAACAGACCCCTTCCTCTTCCCCTCCCACCTCTCAAAATGCCCCATGGAGAGAGTTCTGCTGGGGACCCACTGTCCTGCCAAACATCACTCCCCTGAACCCCCAGGCTTCTCGTAGGATCAGAGCTCCAGCCCCCCATGAGGGTGTTTGCTCTTCCCTCCTGTTTCCTAGACCCACAAAGCCATGAGGGTGCTCACTTTTTCCCGTGGGCACTTTTCTACCTCACTGAGCATCTACTTCAAGCAGCTGGTGCGTCTCTGCTCTGCTTTCCACCCCAGTGAGTTAAGATGGCCCCATAGGGGAGGTGTTGGCTGGAGAGAGGAAGCTTCAGGTTCTGCTCTCCCCTATGGGCCTTCTCTAACCATAGCTCTAGGTGACTTGGCCTGCAGTGGTAGTGCCCCTGTTTAATTTCCTCTAATGCTCAAAGTCGATGCCATTTTGTCCAGTCAGCTGCTGGCTTTAAAACCCCAGTCTGCCACCTGATCACAAGTATGTATTTCCTGCATAGTTGTTCTAAAATAAACTTTGTAGGGGTGTCTGGGTGGCTCAGTCATTTGAGCAGACGTCTGACTTCCGTTCAGGTCATGATCTCACGGTTCATGAGTTGGAGCCCCGCATTGGGCTAGCTGCTGTCAGCCCAGAACCCACTTCAGATCCTCTGTCTCCCTCTCTCTGTCTGCCTTACTTGTGTTCTCTTGCTCAAAAATAAACATTTAAAAAACTAAAATAAAACTTCATATAACAAGACTCACATCAAAAATCTAAATTAGGTTATCCCCAGTATACAGAGCTGAGCATTTTCATACCGATTTTGTTCAGATGGTAACCACCTGGCTTGTAATACATGTAAAATTTATTTGTGAACCTCCCTGATGCTCACGATGCTGCCGCCCCCCCACCCCCCGTAGATTAAATGTTGTTTTTTCCTGCGTGGTTTTAAAAACAAATTAACTCTGGTCAAAAGGTGGAAACAACCCTAATGCCCATCAACAGATGAATGGTTGAATAAAATGTGTGTGTGTGTACACACACACACACATACACATATTACTCAGCCTTCAAAAGGTAGTGAAAATCTCATACATGCTACAATATGGATGAATCTTAAAAACATGATAAGTGAAATAAGCCACACACAAGAGGACAAATAGTGTACAATTTCACTTAAATGAGGCACCTAGAATAGACAAATTCCTAGGGACAGAAAGTGGAATAGTGGTTGCTAGGGATTGGGAGGGGGGTGGGGAATTACTGCTCAATGGGTACAGGGTTTCTCTCCTGGGTATTGAAAAAAGTCTGCAAATAGTGATGATAATTGCACATTTTGAATATAGTTAATGCTACTGAACTACACATTTAAAAATGGTTAAAATGGTAAATTTTATGTAATGTATATTCTATCACAGTATTAAAAATACGAGAAGAAGAGGCGGAAGAAGAGGGGGAAGGAACACAGGCCAGCAGACCTTCCCGCATGTTCTCAACTCACATGTGCACATGTGCATGTGCCAGGCAGAGGCATGTGTATGGCAGGCAAAACCAAAAAACAAATTTACCTACTTTGACCAAACTCATGTCAGTAGCTCCACTGTTACATAAAAGGAAACCTTGATGTCCTTAAAATTTTACTGAGTTCAGAATAAAACCTCATCCTTCAGATTGAACAAATAACTTATTAGCTGAAAAAAGGTGAAGGGAAGTTTAGAGTCAGCATTCTAGGGGGTTTTTTTGCTGCTGGGTCCAAGTCACTGACCTGTAAAACTATCTTGGACCACATGCTCCCTCCTTCCTACTTTCTACAAACCCACACTTGCCCAAAGGGGTCCTTGCACAAGTCACAAATCTGTACTTTGCAATTCCCTGTAAGCCATGGCCTCAACTCTGCCTGCATTCCCATTGGCCCAGTTCAGGAAAAGCACTTTCCCTTCCTCCTCCTCTTTCTGCCCCTTCTTCTCCACTCTCCCTCCTCTTCCTCTTTCCCCTCCTCCTTCTCCCGCTCCCCTTGACCTCCTCCTCCTGCTCCCCTTGACCTCCTCCTCCCTCCTCCTCTGTCTCACCGACAGAGTCAGCAACATCATATCTCCACCAGAGTTCCAGGCCCATAGGCACTGACTGTGACTTTTAGATTCCTCAGGAAAGTGTCAACCATCAGCTCTTTCTCCAGCAGAAGGGCACATAGGTGTCAAGCCTTCTCCGTCAGTGGGCTTGGGGTCGCAGGTGGCTCCTTGCCCACCCTTGGCTTGGTTGGGGCAGACTCACTGCTGGCTAGCCATAACTTCCATAATGACCTCTCAGCATCTCTGCTCTCTCCAATCTTTTGTATCTTCCCTTTGGGTTTTAGAGCCATCTAAACTCTTCCTTTTTTTTTAATCTCTCAAACTTCTTTACAAGTGAATTTCACATAACAAAATTAATCATTTTAAAGTGTACAAGTCAGTGGCATTTAGTACATTCACAATGTTGCCCAACAACCACCTATATCGAGACTCAAAACATTTTCATTGCCCCAAAAGAAAATTGGCAGCCATTAAGCCATCACTCTCCATTTCGCCTTCCCCCCAACTCCTGCTAACCCCCTAAACTGTCTTGGTAACCCCTTTGGAATTTCCACATTTGGGTCCCAGATCTTATTTCTTATCTGTCATATCTGGTGCTTGGTCTGAAGCTCCAGTTTAACTTCCCATTATCCTTAGCCCACTATCTTGACCTAAATACCCTCCCTGCAATTCACAAATGCAGACACATTCACTTCTACGGCTTTGAGGCCCTTTCCTGAACTCTGCAGAAAAGCACTGCTTAAAACTCCACTGACCGTGAGTGTGGATCCTGTCTGGGGAAGATGAGCAAAGGCGTTATTATCCAGGGAGGGCCTGGATTCTGTTCCTGGCTGTTAGAGCACCCTCTGTGAAACAGGCAATAGGGAGCAGAGGGGTCTCCTGACTTCCTCTGCCTGAGGTGGAGCCAGAGGCTCATGGGAGGGTGATCACCATGTTGCATTAATACTGATGTGCTAATACCAATCTAGTGTGCGTAATAAGCTTTGTATTCACACTTTCTTTTAACAGGCTTCCAGGCAATGTCCTGCCGATCTGGGGACCACCCTTTGAGTAACAGGGACTAGACAGCAATAACTGCCAGAATAAAAGTAGGATGAACTGCTTCTTACCTGCTCAGAAGTTATCTTTCCAACCCAATTACCCCTGCCACTCGGCTGAAAAGTGGAGAAGCACTTTTCAAACAAAGAGGATAGGTGGGAGAGGTGGAAGGCAGAGGAAGCATGTGTGGAGGCCTTAAGCAGAAAGACAGCTTTGGTTTATTGAAAGAACTGAAAGAACCTCAGGGTGATTGAGATAGTGAGTGCAGGGAATTGGAGCAAGTGATGGGCAAGCTCCATTCCTGGTTCCAAATTTTCAGGGGCACAAGCCCTGCCCCCTCTGGGAGACCCTCCCCCAGTCTCTGGGGTAGGTGTCCTTTTGATATTCTTTGTCCAGTATTTCCACCATCCCCACACTTATGACAACATCACTGCACTTGCTCCTTCCTTGGTCTCTCAGCATCCATCCCCTGGCCTGTAAGCCCCTGGAGGGCATGGACCATGTCTACCTGGGATGAGCAAAACCATTTAATTGTCACTTAAGAAAACTTTCAAGGCATTGGGACCACTGTGGACCTCCCCCATCTCCAGCACCAGCTGGTGCCCACTTGGGAACTCCTCCTGAAGGGCTACATGGCTGAACCTAGGACAGCTGGTGAAGGCTGGTGCCCTCCTCTTCCTACCCCTCAGAGAGGCTGGGCCCAAGGCCCTGCCATTAACTAGAAGCTGGAACACAACTGAGAGGAAACAGAAGCTTGATTTAAAACAGGGTGGGGGGCACAGTGTAACAGGAGATTCTGACGGTCCAGTCTTCTGAGAAATACACAGGGAAGGTACAAAGGCAGCAGGCCTGGAGGAGGTAGAATGCCTGGCAGAAGGGACTGAGCGTGACCCAAGGCCAGAGAGGAAAGAGACTGAATGGAGGGCAACACAGTTGAGGCCCACGGTCTTGGGCAATAAAACATGAGTATTTGCAGTCACCCCATTCATTTGATGGAAGGTCCCCAGTTAGGTAAAATGTGCCTGTAACAATGCCAGTTGGCAGGTTCAGGCCTGATTTGTGGCCTACTGACCCTTCACAGGAGATAAGCTATGAGCAGGCACCTTGCCAGAATGGGAGATGCCCCCAAATACCGCTGTGTCACAAGACCCAGACTGAAAGGGTGCCTGGACTTCCTGGGTCATCAGGGGACTCACTGGCTCCCTGGACTCAGCCTCTGGGTTGGGGAAGACCGGTGCCAATGATAGGCTAGCTGGGCAAAGTGCATAGGGCTGCATACACCAGCATGGGGCCTAAACCCCACTTTGCCACTGTATCACAGGCTTGGGGATAAAAGGGTCATACCTGGGGCTTCTGTGAAAATCTTGAGTCTCTGAGCACTTGGGGACAGGAGGCAGGGTCCCAGGTGTAGTAGGTCTGGGAAACTCAGCAATCCCATTTCCTCTTGGCCAGACACACACATTCTCAGTTTCTCTTCAGGCCTGTTCAGGACATGTGACTGGGGCCTGGCCAGTGGGCTGGCCCGTTTTAAAATCCCACTCTCTGTCCCAGGCTGTCTTCTTCCCTTTCAGTGTAGACAGTGGATGGGGGCCAAAGCAGGCTGATGGCACCGTCGGCCCCAGTCCCTCTCACAGAATTATCCTCTCCGTCTTCCTCGGCCCTTTGCTGTGTGCCTGCAGCTCCTCTCACTAAAGAGGCAGGGCCCATTTCTCTCCCCGGGTCTGGGATGTCATAGATGTGACACCCAGGAAGCTTGAAGAAGCATTTGCCTTACTTTTTGCCCCTCTGCAATTACCTTAAAACCATGGCTGAGCTCGCGTGTTGGAAAATGAGAGGACCCAGTGGCCCTGTCACTCCAGCCCACCCCATGACATGTGCATTAGGCTATCTGAGACCAAAAGAGCTGCCAGTCAAGTCCAGCCTAAATTGCTGACCACAGACGCATGAACTAAAGAAATATGCGTTGGCGTTAGTTTATTTCATTAGTTTGTTTTAATGCAACATCTCATGGCACTAGGTAAATGAAACAGCAGCAACCCCAAAAGACTGAATGAGGGGACCACCCACCGCCAACTCCACTGGGTTCCCACATGACCGAGCAGTAAGTTTTCACTGTGCTGTCACATTGAGACTCTGGGGTTTGCTTGCTACCTCAGCAGAGCTGGCCCTCTCTGGGCTGAGCCACAAGGAACCAGATCACAGGCCCCCTCCCAGACCCTGTGCCTCAGAGGCCCCAGCAGAGGGGAGGGAGGTGGTAGACAAAGCCAACTGTAGGAATAGCGACTAGCCTCCAGATCATGGAGGAGAAGAATTGGTGCGTTTTCTGGAAGCCCATGTGCTGGTAGAGGGCCCAGGCCGAGTGCTGCACCAGGGAGGTGATGAGGATGACTTGGCTGTACCCCTGGTCCCGTGCGAACTGGAGGGCAGTCCTGACCAGGGCCTTCGCTATCCCCTGGCCTCGGTGCTCTGGGGCCACACACAGGTGAAGCAGCTGCAACTTCTCCTTCTGCAGGGTGGCAGGCAGAACGCCCATAATGCCCACCACCTGCCCCTCAGCTTCAACCACCCAGAAGCAGGAGCCAGGTTTACCCAAGTAGGTCTTGGTGATGTCAGACATATCTGTGCGCAAAGACATGGCTATAAACTTGGTCCAGGGGTATCTGGAGAGGAATCTCAGGGCAGCAAGGAGGACGAGGCTGGCTACAAGGGCCAGGACCCAGGAGCCAGAGAACAGGAAAAGGGTGAGGGGCACCCCAAGCAAGAGCACCAGGGTTCGGGGCAGCTTCAGGATGTGGCAGAAGGTGGTGGGGATGTGCTCATTCATTCCCTGGGAGAACACATCCAGGACCCGTGTGCGGTCGTTCTCCCGGTATTTGCGGATGTGATAAGGAGCCATGGAAGACTGCTGAGCCTGAATCTCAAAGTCATGAGAGAAAGAGAGAGAGCTAAGTGTCCCTGCACACCTTCCGGGCCACCCTGGGGAAAAGAGAGGAAGTCAGATGAGTGTCCCATCTCTGCCACCTCCCAGGAGTGGGGGAGACCCCTGCTCATGGGTATTTCTTTCTGCTTTTGCCCAAAAGGATGTAGGCCACAGCCACTGGGAGAAAGTGTAGGGTCAGAACGATTTGCATATGATCCTGGCTCTGTCCCTTTCTAGCTGTGTGACCTTAACATATCACCTAACTTCTCTGAACCTGTTTTTTTCATCTGTAGAACCGGATCAAGTAAAAACCTGGCTTCTGGGATTGTTTTGAAGATTTAATAAAGTAACATCAAAGCTCTGATATACAAAATACCCTCCTCTCCACCCTCTTTCCCCTTTTACTGGCTCACTTAGCTTGCTGGCACTTTGGGGCGGCACCATGCAGCAGCCAGACCATGTGTCCCCAGACCTTCGGTCCCTCTCCAGGAACCATACATTGTAGGAATCCTGTGTTCCCAAGTAAAAGTTTCAACAAAGACTCCTTCCCCCTTGATTGCAAATTTTAGGCTGCTGGGGTTGTGTAAGAGTCAATCACCAAAAAAGGGGCAGCCTGGACATCCAGAGGAGAGTCTGGGGCTCCAGGCCTCTCTCCAAACACTGTCCTTTCTACCCGCGTCCTCTCACCTGCTATCACAACGGCCTTGAATGTCCAGAGCAGCCTCGGAGTGGCCTCTGCTCTCAGCCTCTGCTTGGCATCCAGGAGAGACTGCCCAGGGCCTGCTCCACCACCAGGGACCAGGCCCTCCCTGGATGGCCACCTCATTGGCTGGTTCTTGCACCTGAGAGGCTGGGCTCTGACCGAGCAGGAAGCGCATTCTCCACTCACTCTTGTGATCATCAGAGACTCGGCCTGGAGTGGGGGAGCGGGGTCTGGAACAGCTCAGGGGGCCTTGCCCTTGCAGATGGCCTTCACTCTTCCTCCCGTGGTGGTTAAGGCCTAGAGTATCTCCCAGCAGGCACCTTGATGTGCTCTGGTGTCCACTCTCAGCCCCTCCACACAGCTCCTAGAAGCCTGGGGTTGCAGGCCTCACCGTGTGCTGTCTTCATGAGCTAGAGTCCAGGCTGAGCACACAAGGGGCGCTCTCCCTGCCTAGGCGTTACCTGGTCTGAGGAAGACTGACCATGGGCAGTTAGTTCCCTGCACTCATCTCACTAGGCTCCATCTTTGTTCGTTCGTTTGTTCATTTATTCATTCACAGTACTATTATGTATGATGCAACTACTAGGTGCCTAGCGTCCTCTTCAGCTATGAGCAACAGTGACACACGGCAATGGGCACCAGTACCATGTGCAGCTGGTGTGTGTTCGATCGTTAGAGCCTGTGCCATCACAGCTGTTAAATAGTTTGCGCTGAGGTGAACTAAAAAAGGGAAAAAACAGAAAATCCCTTCTCCGTGGAACGGATATGCTGTCGAGGGGGCTGCTTCCCTCCCCAAACTGAGTTTGCTCCTCTCCCCACGTGCCCTCACCCTGCGGCCCAACTAAGCCCCTCCCTCTATATTCTCACCGCTTCCTGAAGCTGAGACCACAGATCTATCTACTCAAGCATTTGTCGGTAGTGTCATCAAATGATGATCCGGCCACGCGCCGTGGGGGAGATTCGGCTACGGCACAGCGCCCGGCAGACCCTGGTTTCCGGTCCTCGAAGCTCCTCGCGAGATTCCGGGGATTGCGCGGCGCGCGCCACCTCTCACACTTGTGACGCGCGCTGGGCGGAGGGGGGCGGGCCGCAAGAGAGGATTAATAAGGACCCTTAAATCGAGACCGGAAGGAGAGGTAGGCCTGAGCAGGGCTGAGTGAAGGAGAGCGTTTTGGGCTGAGGGAACAGAGGCTTGAAGACACTGAGGCAGAACAAAGGCAAGGTTTCCAGGGAAAGGTGGCCAACATGGCCACGGAGAGAGGGAGGGAGTGGTGAGGGTGGCAAGGGCCGGTGCGTGTGAGGTCTGTGCCCCAGTTGTGGAGTTTGGACTCTACTCCGAAAGCGACGGGAGGCCATTGGTCTGCTTTTAGCTGGGGAGTAACCTAGGCAGGCGCGTGCACGTGTTGCTGTGGCTACAGGTGGAGAGTGAATGGGAAGAGACCGTGGAAGCGCGCAATCCCCGCCCCCCACGGGCTAGTGCGGCACCGCAGCTGATAAAGGAGCCTCGGGGTAGAGATATGCAGGATGCAAGCAAGAGCTTCTGACCAAGGAGGGCTAGTGGGAACAAAAATAGAGCCCTGCTCCACTCACCAAGCCGTCAGCTCCCCCCCCCCCCCCCCCCAGAGCTGAGTCTGGCCAAAGGAGAAGGTACCTATTTCTTACTTGCTCAAAGACATGACTCCCACTGAACTGTACATCCATCGGGCAGCATCTGTATGAAAGGGGTGCCTTGTTCTGTGTTCACCAGGAAGCCACGTGGGCTAGCAGAGGCCCTACAAGAGTAAGTGGTGACTTGGACCAGAGTGAGGCGATGGTGAGAACCAGCCCACCTGTAGGTGCATCTGGGGACAGAAACGGCAGGAGTTTGTAATGATCGAGATGGGAATGAGGATGAGGAAGGGGTCAGAGATGATAGTCACATTTCTGGCAAGAGCCTCTAGAGCATGCTGGAGAGAGACAGACTTGGAGAGAAAGATCATAACTGGGGCTGGTGGTACCATCCTGAGGCCTTCTGATCAGAAACCAAAGACGGGCAGGCTGGGATCCAGGCCCAGTGGATGGAGACTGCTGACGGTTCTGGGTCTTTGGCAGAAGGGTAGAGTTTAACGTGAAATCTGAGTGGTGAGCCATGCGTATTTGCTACATTTGTTTCATACATTTAATATTTAAACATTTCAATGTTAAGTAACATTTGAACTAAGAATCAAAACGGGGGACAGAGAGCTCCAAAGTACAGTTGAGTTTTCCTACCAAGTCTGCTATTAACCAGTCAAAAACCTCACAGTCAAGCTGAAGGGTCAAAGGTCTGTGGTCTGTCCCCACATTCTCTTTCTCTGTATTCTCTCTCGTCCTCTGTAGCATCCTCAAAACCCAGTGACCTTGGTTTACATACAGGCTTTTCATCCTCACAGCCATGAACAATGATCATGATTTATTGACATGAAAAAAAAAAAAAAGTCAAAATATAACTGCAAGAAATAAAGGATTATAAAGCCGTAGGTTTTAACTCATTTTGGTGAAAATGTAACCTGAAAATAATGTACGGACACAAGCATGCAGAGAGAAAAGTCTGAGTGATCATACCAGATGCTGGCAGCATCTGTCTCTGGATGGAGGGCCTGTGGCTCATTCTCTGTGTAAAAGATGAAGCCTGGAGTGGGCTGAGGCTCCAGGCTCTTGCTTTCAGATGATGAAACAGAGGTTTGGGAATCTACCTGGCTCTGCCTCAGCCGGATCTGAGAGCCTAGAGGGACCTATCTAAGATCATGAACTCCTAAAGGTAAGGCAGAGGTGCTTATTCTATTAGTTCATGTTTTAATTAACTTTTAGTGTATATAATTTAGTGGCATTTTGTACACACACTGTGTCATACGGCCACCACTTCTGACTCCAAAGTCTTTTCACATCCCAAAAGGAATTCCCTTGCCCCTGTGCAGTCACTCTCTCCACCTGTTCTCTCCAGACCCTGGCAACAACTAACCTGCTTTCTGGATGTTTCATTGAAATGAAATCATGTGATATGTGAACTTCTGTGTTCAGCTTCTTTTACTTTATGTCTTCAAGGTTCACCCATGGTGTAGCATGTATCAGTACATCATTGCTTTTCTATGGCTGAATAATATTCCATGGGAGGGATAGACCACATTTGTTTATCCATTCATCCAGTGATGGACATTTGGGTTGTTTCCACCTTTTGGCTGTGGTGAATAGTGCTGTTAGGAACGTTTGGGTACACGTTTTTGTTTGAGCACCTGTTTTCAGTTCTATTGGTTGTATACCCAGTAGTGGAATTTCTGGGTCATATGGTAATTTTATGTTTAACATTTTGAGGAACTGCCAACATGTCCAAAGTGGCTGCACTGTTTTACTTTTCCACCAGTAGTGAGCCCTATTTTATTTTACTACCTGCCTCAGCAATACTGCCTGGTACATAAAGGGAAGAGATTGTTGTTATTCACTGAGAAATCAGATGCCTGACACTGTGACGAAGCTATTTTCCTATGCTCTGCTATTTGATATTCATGACAACCAAGGACAAAGGTTGCTATTAATGTTCCCATTTTGCAAATGGGAAACCAAGGCCAGAAAAGCTGAGAGATGTCCTACCCAAGACCTCACAGAGTCACTGTTATTCCAAGAGTTGTGGATTGGAGAACATGTCACTAAAACCCCACACTTACATCTATGACACACATTCCCTACTATACCAGCGCAGCCCAGAAATGGGTCAGTGAGATGGATGATGGTAAATGAGTGGCATTACATTTTGGAAGTCTCAGGGAGAAGAGAAAATCAATTCAATTACATTTTAATTGAGTTGGCAGAATCTCCTCTAACCTCTCGTCGGGGCTCCCAGTAACCCAACATCAGGCCAATGCCCTGAACTTTTACTGAGAACTCATCACTTAAAGGAGATGAGTGGAAGAAAATAGTAGCAAATCATTTCAAGGGGAAAGAAGTAGGTAAGAGCATCCTTGGTAAGATGCACAGAAATCCTAGGTCAGTGATTCCAGCTCTACAGAAATGTTCTGTAACCTTTCAATTCTCTGAGAAAGTGAGAAGGTCTCAGGCCCCAACACTCAAATTAGGGTAACTCCAGCAAATTTTATGCAGATGATGAAAGGGACTAACTCTGAAGGTGTGGGTGGGTAGAGGGGGATGAGAGATGGTGTGGGAGCCAGGTATGTTATTGCCCAGAGGCCTGAAGCAAGGTGGGAGGGTGAGGTGACAGGAGCCTGACCCAGGAGTTGAAAGGTTCAGGGACAAAGCCAGTGCACCTGACCTTACAGGGAGGGGTCAGGTTAATAAATACCCAGGCCTCACTCTCTTCCCCTCTCCAATCTCGGCCTGGCCTCCCAGTGGCCACACCCAAGCAGAAGCCAAGAGATCTCTTGCTGACATACAGGTCAGCCACCTGGAACACAGAGAAGAGGGGGTAAAGGTGAAGAGAGATCTGGAGGGGAACATGGGAGATCAGCGGCACAAAGGACTGTGAAAGCATCAATGACAGGCAAATTCGATGACTACAAACTGCTTATTCTAAGACCAGCCAAACTAGGTTATGCTTTCCTCATTATTGTGATGTGACTGCAGAGTGGCTGCCTTCGGCAAAGCCAAGAGCAGGGAAGTGGCTGCAACGGGGGGTGCAGAATGGCACCTTTCTGCTCTGAAGCCTTTAATGAGTTCAACTCCTCATCCCCAATAATTCCACTGTAGAGAAGCTATGCTAAAGAGAACCATGTACAAATGTTTATTTGCAAGTGAAGTGAAACATTGAAAGCAACGTAAGTGCATAAAAATAGAGGAAGTATGTATGTGATGTATTACACATCAATAAAAAGAATGTGAGCACGATGGCAAGGGAGGGACAGTGGACTGAGGTGTTAGGATCTGGGGTCACATAGATTGGAGTTTTAATCCCAGGCAGGGGAAGAGAGGTCTTTGCAATGGAGATGTCTGGGGGAGCACCACCTTAACCGAGGGACCAATCTTTGTATCACCAATAATAGGGCCAACTGACATTGCCTCCTGATGATATGCAATGGCAAGGACACATAATCTAAAATATTTAAGTTGACTTAAATCATGAACAAATCCAAACTGTGTGGAATTTTGAAAGACATCTAGGGTAGGTACTCTTCAAAAAATGTCAACATCATTCTTAACAAGATTGTTGTAGATTAGAGACTGAGATGACAGATAAACACCATAGGCTGAAGAAACATGTCTGCAACTCACTTTCAAATCTTGCAGCAAAAGTGTGTGTGTGTACACAAACCTGAGCTCAGGAGAGCACTAGCAAGCAAATGTAGCAAAATGTTAACAACAAGTAGTGAATTCACATGAAAGGTACATGGACTTTCACTGTATTATTGTCGGTTGTTCTGTAGGTTAGAAATGGAGTTCAGAGACTAAATCTGTTTTCTTGCTGGTAAAAAATCTCTTGGGATTGTAGTAAGGACTAAATGAGGTAGTGCATATACAATGCTAAGCACAGTGCACATGAGAAATGTTAGCTATGTACATATGTACTTTATTATTTGTGATCGTGATAGAAATCACTAAGTACTTCTACCTCCCTGCTTTCCAGCATGGGGCAAGGTCACACTTCTCCGTTCCTTGTGAGGTTGGCAGGGCCATGTAACTGGCTTTGGAGAATGAAACATGAGATAAGCAAACTGGGTTCCTGAGTCACTATCCTGTTTACAGATTCACACAATCTGGCTATGTAGACTGAACAAGACACAAATTTTTGTCGTGTGAAGCCAATGAGCTTTAGGGACTGTAATCAAAGCCTAGCCTAACCCAGATATCCACAAAGCAAGGCCCTCAGGTCAAATCCTGTCCACCACTTGTTTTTGCCCATAAAGTTTCACTGAAACACAGCCGTACTCATCATTTATGGTCTGTGGATACCTTTGCACTATGATAGCAAGAGTTGAGTAGATACAGTGGAGACGTTATGGACTGCAAAGCCGAAAATATTTACTATCTGGCCCTTCACAGAAAAGTTTGCTCACCCCTGACCAAGCCTGTCTTGACTGCTACGATCAAAATATAAAGTGAAAAAAGAAAACCCAAAGCATTTATAAAACATGGCTTTATACTAGCTCTATGACCTTGAGCAAGTTATTGTTTCTATAATCTTTTAGTTTCCTGGGTGTAAAATGGTGGTAATATTAAGTGTTTACTTTATAACATTATGATGAGTAAATTCTTGTATGTAAAATACTTGGAACCGGGAGGCTTGGAAGGGAAATACTAGATTAGCCAGAAGTAAGGGCAGGAATATGAGCTGATGAATATAAAATCACTAAGGCAAGAACCTAGTAAAAATCCAGTTATTCCAATTAAATAAAAATAAACCTGAATAGAAACCGAAGACTAGACAACAACAACAAATAATAGCAACAGTGGTTATCTTTCAAGATATTAAGAGAGAGGACTAGGAATGGTTTGTTATACCATTCTGTGTTTTAAAATTTTCCATAATTGAACACGTTTTATTTTTTTTAATTAAAAAAAATTTTTTAACATTTATTTTTGAGAGAGAGAGACAGAGCATGAGCAGGGGAGGGGCAGAGAGAGAGGGAGACACAGAATCTGAAGCAGGCTCCAGGCTCGGAGCTGTCAGCAGTCAGCACAGAACCTGACGTGGGGCTTGAACCCATGAACCGCAAGATCGTGACCTGAGCCAAAGTCAGACACTTAACCAACTGAGCCACTCAGGTTCCCTGAACATACACATTTTATAATCAAGAAAGAAAAATCAATGTTTTCTTATGAAAAATCTTAATATTTCTGTCATTTTACAAAACATCTTTTGTTGACATTCTACAAATGATACCATCCAACAATGTTCCAATACTTTCTTCTTGTGAAGACAGTTTATATATCTGTGAAAATAAAAGATGAATTATGACATGCTAATATATTCATGCACTACTAGTTTCCATTATACAAACATATATAAGTGAAATTATTTATCATTCAACTACTGGGATAATGACATGAAATCACAAATCACGAATGTGATTAAAATATATAAAGTAGATGGCAATTCATCATTTATGTCAAAAGTTCCCTTTAAATTAGTTATGATAATAACCCTCTACACATAGAAACTGAATCTATTTTTTTTTTTGAATCTGTACCAATTTTTAAAGCATACGTCAAGATATTAAAGATCAAGCTTACACAGGGGCGCCTGGGTGGCGCAGTCGGTTAAGCGTCCGACTTCAGCCAGGTCACGATCTCGCGGTCCGTGAGTTCGAGCCCCGCGTCAGGCTCTGGGCTGATGGCTCAGAGCCTGGAGCCTGTTTCCGATTCTGTGTCTCCCTCTCTCTCTGCCCCTCCCCCATTCATGCTCTGTCTCTCTCTGTCCCAAAAATAAATAAAAAACGTTGGAAAAAAAAAAAAAAAAGATCAAGCTTACACAGTATATTTGAAATGTAAAATAAATATAAAATGTATTCTGCACTTTTTTTTTTTTTCTTCAGAGAGGAGACAGCACGAGCGACAAGCAGGGGAGTGGGAGAGAGAATCCCAAGCAGGCTCCATGCCCAGCACAGAACCCAATGCAGGGCTTGATCCCATGACCCTGGGATCATGACCTGAGCTGAAATCAAAAGTAGGGCACTCAACCAACTGAGCCACTAATGTGCCTCTGAAGTTATTTATTCTTTTTTTTTTTTTTTAATGTTTGTTTATTTTTGAGAGAGAGCAGAGTAGGGGCAGGGAGAGAGAGGGAGACACAGATTCCGAAGCAGGTTCCAGGCTCTGAACTATCAGCACAGACCCTGACACAGGACTCAAACTTGGGAACTAGGAGAACATGACCTGAGCTGAAGTCAGAAGCTGAATTGACTGAGCCACCGAGGCATCCCTGAAGTTATTTATTCTTAATTAAAGAATGCTTTTATCAACTAAATTTCTAACTAAATTTTACATAAATCAGCATCTTCTTTTTATTTTTTTTTAAATGTTTATTTATTTTTGAGACAGAGAGACAGAGCATGAACGGGGTTGGGTCAGAGAGAGAGGGAGACACAGAATCGGAAGCAGGCTCCAGGCTCTGAGCTGTCACCACAGAGCCTGATGCGGGGCTCGAACTCAACGAACTGCGAGATCATGACGCTGACGTCAGATACTCAACCGACTGAGCCACCCAGGCGCCCCTATAATCCAGCATCTTCTAATTCTTTGCATCTGTAACTATTTTTCAAGTAATTTTTAATTACATTAACCTTTCTTAAAGAAAAACAAAAACCAGAAGGATCAGTGATCAACAAGCAAACAACATCAGTATTATTCTTCATCTATCACACTTTGTAAAAATACAGATTTACAAACCTTTTTGACTTCTGTAATATTTGTTATGTCAGGTAGATTTTTCAGAGAAACTTGATGACCTTCTACCTGAGATATTAAGTCTTCTTGATTTATTTGTTTTTCTCCCTCTTCAATGTAAACAATTAGAATTGAAGTGTCATTTGCTGAGATGCCAAATTTTTTCAAAGCTTCTGAAATCTAAGGAAAAGAACAACAACAAACAATAACCAGTAGCTTCTGTGTCTGAAACATCCCCCCATGGGCCTCCTTTTTCCTTGGTCAGGTTCTTATTTTTCATATCCTAATGATTCTACCTACAGTGTTTCTCTTCAACAACCCTTCTTGACACCCACCACATCTGCCTCTAGAGTACTCTCTGCTCAAAACTGCACCTTATTCCTGCGCAATCAAGCCTACTTCTTGGCGTTTCTTAACATCAACACTCCCTCCCTCTGGCCCCAAGTGACCCTCTAGCCATGCACACCCACCTTCTACCCAGACTGGACCATATGGGTGTCCACCATTTCATACATTTTTTCCTATGCTCAAACTTTGTCCTCAGCCTGGAGTGTCCTCATCCCTCAAGGTCCAACACTAATGTCACTAATGTCATCCTTTCTCCTTACAGGAGTTGCTTCTTTGCTGTTTCCATTGGTTTGAAGTATTATTCCCATTATGTCACTTATCTTAGTGCATTTGGATTTCTGTCTTGTTTACCTGCCTTCCTCAGGAACATGTTTCTCCTGTCCTAGAACTGTAACTGTAAGAGGGACAAGCCCAGCAGATATTTACCGAAGTGAAGTTTCTCAAATTATTTCAAATGATGTCAAAGAAATTATAATTATCTGGTAATTTTTTCTCCAGGTACTGAGGAATTCTATTATCATGCATTCTATAAACTTTATAAAATTTCAAACATTATTTTAAACCATGCTGCGGGTTTCCTAATTGTCCTTTGGATGATGTTAGTACCTGGTTGTGTTCTTAATAGTAGTAGTAATACTAAAACTTCATCAGCAAAATTTATTTTTTTCATGTGCCACAGGTAGAATATCTTTAGCTCAATAACTTTGATTACTACCGGTATTTCAAACCACAAACTCTTCCTGAGCCCTGGGTATATGAGTGAGCCTGTGTTAAAGGCTGTTCCACGTACCAGGCAGGCTTCTGGTATATGGAAAAGACATGGATTCTATCCTTAAGGAGTTATAGGGAGAGTAAAAGATGTGCATGGTAACACACAAATATCCATGCTTAATGTTTTGCCATTTAAATTTATATATCATTTAGAGGGATCTTCCTGACCCTATATGGTAAGAAGGACAGATAAAACTATCCTCATCTAATGTAGCTAAATTTTTGTTTATTCCTATGTGAAGTGACTCCAAAGCTTATTTGTCTAGGAAGAGGCAGTGCTAAACCTCAATCTTTCCAGAACACTCTTCACTATTACAGCCCAACACTGGGGAACACACATTAGCACAACACAATCAACATAAATAAAGTAAAATCCATATTAATTACATTGTTATTTGGGGAAAGGTTGAAAATAATTTCAGTTGATAGAGTTTTTGTCTTCATTTTTCCCAGTCTGTAGAGATGAACTGCTTTGTTTGAGGCCACAAGTATCTGAAATGGATCAACAATCTACCAAAGAGAACATAAAGAATTACACACGGAGAATCTGGAGCACTTGGAAGACACATGCCTTCTCTCTTGGTAACTCCAATGTCAGGCTGTTTGACTTCATCACAGTTTCTATGGACTATGTTTTCAAAATTGCTGGGTGTTCAGTAAATCATAGAATGTTAAAGCTGCAAGGAACTTAAATAGTAAAAATTTAAAAAAGAACATTGGGGGGAGCCTGGGTGGCTCAGTCAGTTAAGCGTCCAACTTCAGCTCAGGTCATGATCTCGTGGTTTGTGAGGTCAAGCCCCGCGTTGGGCTCTGTGCTGACAGCTCAGAGCCTGGAGCCTGCTTCAGATTCTGTGTCTCCCCCTCTCTCTACCCCTCCCATGCTCATGCTCTGTCTCTCTCAATAATAAATAAATAAATATTTTTTAAAAAATTTGTTAAAGAACATTGAGCACTAATATGGGGAAAGGCGATAGTCTAAACATTTTACCGGTATTATTTTAATTCTTAAAACTACCCTATGAAATCAGTAGTATTATTCACACACAGTAGATGAGGAAGCCAAAGCAAAGAATGTTTGGGTTTGAATCCCAGCTGTCACTTCCTACTGAGGGACCTTGGGCAGATCCCTTAGTTTTATCTGTTAGATGCAGATAATCATAGTAGTTACTTCATAGGGTTGTTGTGAAGATTAAGTGAGTTAGTATATGGAAAGCACTTAGAACAATGGCAGGAACAGAGCAAGCATGGTACAAAGGTTGCCTACCACTTGCTCAAAGTCATAATAAGTGGCAGAGCTGAGATTAAGTCCTAGTAACATGGTTCCACAGTGTGTGCTCTTAACCACTATGGATGCCTCCTGTGCAGAGATTTTTCTAGTTTAAATGAGTAAATGAAGCTCCAGGCATTTGCCATTACATCAGAGTCAGAATACAACCTTTCATATCTCCTGGGAAGGGCCTAGCACTTTGGCTTCTATTCACTATTAAATTCAAGGTTGGCTCAATCTGACTCCACAGTTTAGACAAGAACTATTTATCCAAAGATGACAATTTTAGGCTAACCTGTAACATCATGAAAAATTAACATATTATTGGAGTGCCTGGGTGGTTCAGTTGGTTTGGCATCCGACTTCGGCTCAGGTCATGATCTCTTGATTTGTGGGTTCGAGCCCCACAGTAGGCTCTGTGCTGACAGCTCGTAGCCTGCAACCTGCTTCGGATTCTGTGTCTCCCTCTTTCTCGGCCCCTCCCCCACTCATGCTCTGTCTCTCGGTCTCTCAAAAATAAGTAAGCGTAAAAAAATTTTTTTAATTAACATATTCTTAAATGCCCCTTTATAGCTCATTTGTTCTTACTTGTACTTACCACCTTAGGGTTTATTAATGCACCATCAATAGCACCTTCCATGGCCTTTTTTCTCAAGTCTCCAGCATTTTTTACATCTTTAAACAACAGAAGGGTCACCCTGCATTCGGGAAATAGGTCCAGCTGATGCGTTAACTGCATTTCACAGACAAGCACGATTCTAAAAGACCAAAAGACTTCATCTGTTTAAAAGCTAATGGTATAATTCAACTAATAAACATCCTCAGTAACAAATATAACAAGATGACAGAACTGTTACACTAGAAGAATCCATCCCAAAAGCACATTTGGCATCCCCATGAGATGTCTACCAACCCTGCTGAGTTGTTCCTAGCTTCCTTTACTGAAAGACCAAGGTTGCTGCCTGCTTCTCTGGTTGTGCAGGCAGGCAGGCAGGCTTTGATGCATGGCTGAGGAGCAGCTTCTCTAACAGACAAGTAGAAGCAGAATGGCAGGAATTCTTTAGGCCACGGATTACTTATGGTGTTAACGAAACCTCACTCCAACTTAGCCTTTTTAGCTTTCTGATCTTCCCATTTTATGTATATTTTAGCAGAACCTAGACACAAATATTAAGAAAACTTTATTGAAGTACAACACTTGACTCAAAGATACTCATTTCACACATGACATTTAAGTAGAGAGGGGGTACAATTATTTTTAATGTTTTATTTATTTTTGAGAGAGAGCGTGAGCATAAGTGGGGGAGGGGCAGAGAGAGAGGGAGTCACAATCTGAAGCGGGCTCCAGGCTCAGAGCCATCAGCTTAGTCTGATGTGGGGCTCAAATCCCCGAACCATGAGATCATGACCTGAGGCAAAGTTGGATGCTTAACCAACTGAGCCACCCAGGTGCCCCAGGAGGGGGTACAATTATTAAAAAATCAATACAGGCCTTTTCTTAGACATAAGTTTAATAAGGAAAGGACAAAGACATAAAAGAAACATAAAGGACAACTTGACTAACTAGAAAGACAACCATATCCTTGAACTGAAAAACTAAGTATCTTTAAAACAATTTCAAAGTGTTAGTAAGTTATTTGGGGGTGGCAATTTGGTAAGTTCATGTTATCCTTGGTAGTTTCCATTTCTAGGACTCTTTTCAAGGAATAATTAAAAACCTGAAAATTTACGTAATAAGATGCTCCTCTCATCATCCTAATAGCAAAAAGTTGAAAACAAACTAGCAAATAACAGATTGTTGCAACTAAACAAGCATTAAAAACTGTCATCTTGGAGACCGGTTAATTGGTGTGAAATAGCAATAAATAACATTAAGTAAAAACATCTGATTGAAAAACAAAACACAGGAGCACCTGAGTGGCTCAGTCAGTTAAACATCTGACTTCAGTTCAGGTCATGATCTTACAGTTCCTAAGTTCAAGCCCCACATCAGGCTCCTCCCTGGCAGTATGGAGCCTGCTTGGGATTCTCTCTCTCCCTCTCTCTCTGCCTCTCCCCCACTGGCATGCATACTCTATCTCAAAATAAATTGTAAAAAAATACATAAAAAAAGAAAGACAAAACATAAAATGTGGCATAAACTGTGGGCTTTTCAAAAAGGAGCATAAAAAATATTGAAAGGAAGATACACCAAAAAGTTATCTCAGACTTGGTGGAATTACATCTGACTTTTTGTTAGGATAAAAAATATATGTGTGAATAATATCCTGGCACACAGCAGTTCAATCTTTATTGTCATAGTAACATCCAATGGGGAAAAGATACAGAAAAATATAATGAATACATTCCCAATTACACAAAAAGATGCACACAGAAAACAAAAACATGAAACACACCAAAATATGGCCATCTTGAGTGGCAGGATTATTGGTAACGTTTATCATCTTCTATAAAAAAAAAAAAATTGCACTGAATTTTCTACAGTAAGCACACAAAATAAGAGTACAGATAATCAGCAAGGAAAAAAACTTTCCGTTTGGTTTTTTTCCTAGGGAAAAAAGGTCCCCTTGATGAGGTTTTGGGGTGATAGTGGGGTTCACAGCTGATGGTCAATAAAGAATTCATGAAGATGTCTTTGGTACAAAAGTGATTTTATTAAAGCATGGGAACAGGAACCCAGGGCAGAAACAGCTGCACAGGGGTTGTGAAGAGTGGCTTGTTACATACTATGAGTTTAGGGGAGGTAAAGTCAGAAGGGAAGTTTCCAGAGACTTTCTTATGCTAAAGACTCACAGATTACGGGAGGCCTAGCTATTGTCAAACTAAGTTGTTGTTTTTCCCCTCTAGCAAATCATTAACATTAAGACAGCAGGGAGTTCCAGGACTTTAGGCTATTGATGGGATTACGTTTCTTTAGTAAACTGGTAGAGACTCATCAGTTTAACCATTTGTTTTGTCCTTTCCTTTGTTCTTGGGTAGACAGGAGTGTCCATGGAATGTCACACAGATCCCACTGGGGTGGGGGTGTGCTAGCTTATATTTTGCCCTCAGCCCGCCTTATGGTCTCTCATCAGCCTAGCAAAAGTCAAAACATAATTCCCTCACTTAGGCCAGAAACTTAGAATCATCGTTGCTCTCAATCACAGCAAATCCAGAGTCATACTCCTAGCTCCCATAGTTACTCTCTAGTCTTGACGACTTTACCTCTTAAGTACCATTTTGACCCGTCCACTTCTCCCCAGTACCCACTGCCCCCAGCCCAGGCCGCATGTCTCAACTACAGCTGTGGCCTCCTAGGGGTGGTGGCCTCGCAGTTCCAGCCCTCCTACCATCCAACTTCCACCTGGCAGTAAGACCGATCCTTTCAAAACGTAAACCATATCTCGTCCTTCCGCCGCTCTTGTGATAAAGCTCCCACTTAATGGCAGGGCGTTTCAAACCCTCCAGTCGCAGCCCTCTCGCCTTGTGCTGCTGCCAGCGCACCTGTCTCCAGACCGCGGTCTTTCCGCTACAGCCCAGTGGCCTCCCCAGTTTCAAATGCCCAGGCTCGCTCCCCAACTCTGCCCCTCCGACAGGTACAGCCCCTGACTTCTTCCTCCCTCCCTTCAACTCCGTTTAAAAAGTCCATTTACCAGGGTCCCAGGCCCTCTTTCACGTGCTCCTCAGCCCTTTTCATCGGTTTGATGAGTCCTCATTCAGCTGTGTAGCACTCAGAGAGCATGAGCTTGTCACTGCCGTACTGAGCCCCCGGGGCTGGCCCTCCGCCCGCCCTGCCAGAGAGGACTCACCTGCGCACTCTCGGTCCTCCCGGAAGGCCTTCCCCTCGGAAACAAACCCCTCACTTTCCGGAAGCTGGGCCGCAACCGCGCAAGTCCCTCCCCAGAAGCTCCTTCCCCAGCCTGAGAGACGCCGGCGGACGCAAATGGGAGCCAGGGCCCCATCTGTCACTTCCGGCTATGGGGACGGTAAGGATCCGGGGGCCGGACGCTGAGGTTTCAGGGCGCGTCTCAGCCTTTCTCCAACGCGTTTTGGCGTTGGGGGAGACATCGGTTTCTTCTTGTGCAAAGAACAGTGTTGGCCAGGATGAACTCCACATTCATCTCAGCTACAGTTCTTTTCGGGGACGGACGGAACTTGTTTCCTTCTTGCAACGGTGCGGTCATTTAGGAAAGCTCTGGAGTGGACCGCGATTTGCTTTGGGTACTTAAGAGGTGACAGTACGTTGGTGAAATCAACCTCTTCCTGCTTCTAGCAGGTTCAGAGATTTGTCGTCTCTAAGTGTATCAGCCCCTAAGAGAGGCTGCAAATAATTATTTTCCATGTTTTTTATGGTTCCGGTTCATCTTGGTCCATACTTTTCTTTACACAGGAAAACAGGTAAATTTACGCAAGTAAATAACAAATATACCGGTCGGGTGGATATGTGCTATGGAGAAAAAATAAAGGAAAGGGAGGAATGCCTGGCCGAGGGTATTGCTATTTCAAATAGGATGGTTAAGAGCTCACCAGAAAGGGCCCTTTGAACAGTAACTGGAGGAGGTCTGTTTAACTGGGAGAACAGCATTCCAGGCAATAAAGAGAGTTCAAAGGCTCTGAGACACTTATGGCCTTCCCCCACTTAAGGGATAGTAAAGAGAAGCATGGGCTTGAACACAGTGGGAATATATATAGGTGTAAAAGATATTTAAAAAATTTTTTTAATGTTTATTTATTTTTGAGAGAGAGCATGAGCTGGGGGGTGGCATGGGGCAGAGAGAGAGGGAGACACAATCCAAAGCAGGCTCCAGGCTTTGAGGTAGAGAGGCTCCAGGCAGAGAGCTCGTGGTGGAGCTCAAACCAACTCTGAGATCATGACCTGAGCTGAAGTTAGACTTAACCAACTGAGCCACCCAACTGCCCTCTAAAAGATATTCTGACAAAAGACTGGTATCCAGAGTACATAAAGAACACCTACAACTCAGTAAGAGAAAACAACCTAATTAAGAATGGGTGACAAATTTGAACACTTTATAAAGGATCTGTGATTCAGGCCAATAAACACATGAAAAGATGCTCAACATCATTAGTCATCAGAGTAATGCAAATTTAAAACATAATGAGCTACTACTACACACCCACACAACTAAAATTTAGAAGACTGATAGTATAAGTGTTGTCAAACATAATTGGTATCCTCGTATATTGCTGATCTGAATTTTATAAAATAGTATAACCACTTTGGAAAAGAGTGGTAGTTTCTTAAAAAATTAAATGTATATTTACTTTGCATTTCATTCCTTTGCATTTTCCAGGAGAAAGGAAAACACATACCTAACAAAGTTTAATACGTGAATGTTCATAGCAACTTTACTCTTTTTTTTTTTAATGTTTGTTTTTAAGAGAGAAAGAGTGCAAGCGGGGGAGGGGCAAAGAGAGGGAGACACAGAATCTGAAGTAGGCTCCAGGCTCTGTGCTGACAGTACAGAGCCAGATGTGGGACTCGAACCCACAAACCATGGGATCATGACCTGAGCCGAAGTTGGATGCTTAACAGACTGTGCCACCCAGGTGACCTGCAACTTTACTCTTAATAGCAAAAAACTGGAAACAACCCAATGCCCAAGAACAGATCAGCGGACAAACTGGTAAATTCATACAATGAAATAGTAACAAAAAGGAATAAATTACTGATACTTGCAACAATATTTGCAACATGGATGAATCTAAAAACCTCTGAAAAAAAAAGCAAGAAACTAGAATATAATATATTACTGAATGATCCCTTTTCTACAACACTGTAGGAATTGCAAACTTATTCTAGACTGACTGGAAAGCAAAATAGTGGTTGTTGGGAATGGAGGAGTGGGAGACCTGGATGGACTGGAAAGGACGCCAAGGGAATCTTTGCTGTGAAGCCTGTCGATGTTCTGTTTCTTCATGTAGTGGTAGTTATAAGGGGAGTATGACTTTGTCAAAATTCATCAAACTATACACTTAGAAAATACATTTTATGGACAATAAATTATGCATTATGCCTCAATAAAGTTGATTAAAAATAGACATTTAAAGAAAAGTCGCTCCGTTTATAGCAGCTTATTTATAACCACCTAAAGCTGGAAACAACTCAAATGTTCATCAAGTGAATGGATAAACAAATCATATATCCATACAATGGACTACAACTTGGCAATAAAAGGGAACCAACTATTGTGCCATAACAATAACATGGATGGATCTCAAAATAATCATGCTGAATAAAAAAAGTCAGACTTAAAAATAGTACATACTGTATGATTCCACTTACATAAAACTACAGTGATAGAAAGCAGATCAGTGGCTGCTTGGATAGGGGGCCTTTCCATCAAAGGAAAAAGGAAATTACAAAGCAGCACAAGGAAACTTTGGGGTAATAGATATGTTCTATATTAATTGTGGAAAGGGTTTCATGATTATATACATATCAAAAGTATCAAGTTGTACACTTTAAATACTAAGTGCTCGACTGTTAAAAACTGAGAACAAACTGAGGGTTGATGGGGGGTGGGAGGGAGGGGAGGGTGGGGGATGGGTGTTGAGGAGGACACCTTTTGGGATGAGCACTGGGTGTTGTATGGAAACCAATTTGACAATAAATTTCATATATTGGAAAAAATAAAAAATAAATAAATAAATACTAAGTGCTCGTAGGGATGTGAGCAACTGGAACTCCTATACCCTGCTGATGGGGATGTAAAATAGTACAGCCATTTTGAAAAAATTTGGCAGTTTCTTCTAAAATTAAACACGCGCTGACCTCATAGCAGCAGTCTCCCTCCAAGGGAAATAAATGCAGATGTTCACACAAAAACCTCTATACAAATGTTTATAGCAACTTTGTTCAAAAGTCAAAAACTGGAAGTCTATCAACTGGTAGATGGATAAACAAACTGTGGTATATCCATACAATAAAAAACTAACTCAGCAACAAAAAGGGAATCAACTATCGATCCCCCTCGATGACATGGACGGACCTCAAAGGCGTCATGCTATTTGAAAGAAATCACATCCAAAAGGCTACATGCTGTTTGATTTCACTTACATGACGTTCTAAAAAAAGGCAAACAATACAGAGACAAAACAAATCAGCAGTTGTCAGGGCCTAGGGTTGGTGGGAGAAGTTAATTACAAAATGATATGAGGGAAGTTTTGGGCGTGATGGCAAGGTTCTCAACTGTGGTAGTAGTTATAAAACAGTATATTTGTAGAAACTAATAGAACTGTACATGAAAAAAGGATGAATTTTACTGTTAAGTCATTTCAGAGATAAAGATCCCTTTACTACAGTTGCAGGGGAAGAGATCACTATCATGAAATTAGTTCAAAAGATCTAATTCGGTGTTGGTTAAATGAGAACTTTCACAAGATTATCAACCTTGTTCTCCTCTGCAGTATATAAATATGCATATCTGTATATCTTGTATAAATAGGTATATCTGTTTCCATGTGATAAAATGATTCTAATCTTGGAAGTGTTAGGTGAATAAATGGGTTTTGAACACACCAAGACTTCAAAAACTATTCCCAAGGCATGTGAAAATTACCTCCAAAATGAATGCCTACCTATAAGTCGGTAGACTATCCTTGCTAAATTGTTAACTTGAATATAATTGACATTTCTATATTCCTAAAGATAGGATCTCAATGTCACATCAGTGGAAGAGCTCTGGTACTTCCCATTCTCATATGTATGGTTGAACAATGGTTAAAAACTGTGACTGCTGGGGAGCCTGGGTGGCTCAGTGGGTTAAGCATCCAACTTCGGCTCAGGTCATGACCTCACAGTTTGTGGGTTCGAGTCCTGCATCAGGCTCTGTGCTGACAGCTCAGAGCCTAGAGCTTCCTCCTCTGCTCCTCCCCCACTTGCACGCTCTCTCTCTCTCAAAAATGAATAAATGTTAAAAAAAAATTAAAAACTACAGAAACTGTGACTGCCAAATTTATTAACAAATGCTTGAGTATCTTACCTAGGTCCTCTGGAAAGCAAAACCTGAGGCAAGGATTAAAGTGCTGATGTTTTATGTGGGATATGCGCGAACAGACTGTTAGGGTTAGGAAAAAAGGGAAGTGAAGCAAGGAAAGAGGCAAAGCAATGTGAGGTAATGGACTGCCTTATAGGCAGACTTCACGGTGAGCCAGGAAGACACACAAGTTGTTGGCATATGTGTTCACTCCGTGGGCTAGACTTCTCTGGAAGGCTTGAAAGGAAAACTTTTCCTGACGGTAGTCCACAGAGGACACAAAGGAGGGGGAAATTTGCTTGCCAGGCTCCCTCCTGTCCTCTGTGTTCCATTAATTAAGGCTCCCCACAGTGGGAGCTGACTCCTCCACTCTTCTGATCATCCCTTCGTGGCAGCTCAGAAAGCCAGATCCTGTGGCCTGCAGTATAGCATCTCCTGCAACTCTAAAGTGGATAAATGACATAAGAGAGAGGGCTGGTGTAGAGGCTGTAAGGGCCGTGCAGGCCCAGTGTAACTTGGGCTCTTGTAGCTTAGGGAATGCAATAAGGTTTGCTGGCAAGGCAAAAAAGGAGAGTGTGGGCCAGGAGGGAGATGGTGCCTTCTTTTTTTTTTTTTTTTTTTAAGTTTATTTATTTATTTTGGGAGAGAGAAAGCACACAAGCAGGAGAGGGGCAGACAGAGGGAGAGAATCCCAAGCAGTCTCTGCACCGACAGCACAGAGCTGACACGGAGCTTAAACTCACGAACCATGAGATCACGACCTCAGCTGAAATCAGGAGTCAGACACTTAGCAACTGAGCCATGCAAGTGCCCCCAGATGGCACCTTCATGAAGGAAGAGGGGATTGAGGGAATCTGAGACTGCTTGGAACCTGTGTGTCATGTAACAAGAGATATAAATGAAATGAATGCTAAATAGTGATACAAGATACCTTGTAGGAAAAGGAATGATTCAATAGTGGGTAGAGTTGGGAGAGAAGACTTTACTGAGATGGGCTTCAAGAAAGGGAATGATTTGCTTATAGACGCTGCAAAGCCATTACAGGCAAGGGAACAACCTGGAAGACAAAGACATGGTACCCATAAATGTTCAACAGAATGTACTCAGGAAATTGCACACTGAAGAATGGAGTAGAATATAGCAGAGTTGTGTTTTTTTTAGTATTTATTTTTGAGAGACACAGAGACAAAGCACCAGTGGGGGAGGGGCAGAGAGAAAAGGAGACAGAATCTGAAGCAGGCTCCAGGCTCTGAGTGGTCAGCACAGAGCCCGATGTGCGGCTCGAACTCACAAACTGTGAGATCATGACCTGAGCCAAAGTCAGACGCTTAACCGATTGAGTCACCCAGGCGCCCCTAGCAGAGGTTTTAAAATCAGCTCGGAGTCAGATCACAAAAGGCCTTGACAGGGAGTTGGACGTGGACTCCAAAGGCCATGACCATCCAAAATTTCCAAAAGGGGAATAACACAATGAGCTTGTTTTCAGGACATAATTCTGGGGGCAGTTGTTAGAACTACGTTAGAAAGGTGGTTCAGACAGGTTCCTAGATGGGGTCTCCCTCCACATCAAGAGTGCTTGTGGCTGACGTTACAGGGCCAAATCATGACTTAGGACGCTCAATGGCCCATGCTCCTGGGACATAATGCATAAAAATCAAGCTTACCAGACTGAGGATTAACCCCAAACCCAGTTTTATTGGCAACAGAGGCTCATTATACTGGCTGGACTGAACTCCTATCTGTATCTATAGTTCCTACCCAAAATGAAAGTAAAGAAATTTTTACTGATTAAAAACTCACAAGAGAATGGGAGAGATACCAAATGGTAGATGAGAGAGAGCAATAAAATTATTGTCAAATGGAGAAAAATAAAATCTAAATGCGTGTGGCAAGGGGAAAGTAAACAAAAAGCAAATTGACATTATTACAACTCCACCATGAAACAACCAGAGCTGCCATCAGTTTTGAGCGCTTCAATCTTTTTTTTTTTTTTTTTTTTTTAAGTAGGATGCATGTTCAGCACAGACCCCAACAGGGGTCCTGAACTCATGACCCTGAGATCAAGACCTGAGCTGAAATCAAGGGTCAGATGCTCAACCAACTGAGCCACCCAGGTGTGCTAGGGCCTCAATCTTAAGTACAAAAAGATGGGCAAAGGTCACCAAATATTTCAATAACACCTCTAGTATGAGAGACAGGCATCAACAAACAGACAAACAAAAAGAAAACAGGTGATTCAGGAAACAGAAGGAACCTAAAAATAATTGATAACTTTGAAGAGAGAGAATACGTTCATTTAAAAAAAAAGTGCTTGGAAAAAAAGGCATTCAGAACATAATATATGGAAGGTAGAAAATAAAGCTGAAGAAATTCTCCTGATTAAAAAAAAAATCCAAAAAGTTAAAAATGGAAAATAAGAGGAAAAGAATAATTAATTTGGAGGTACATTAAAAAAAAAACATCCAATGTTCAACTAATAGAAGTTCCTGAAATAGAAAGGATAAAACTGAAAGAAAATTTCTCAGGACTGATATATACAACTTGCCAGGCTGAAAGGGCTCACTAAGTATATAGTGTTGCAAATTTTAAAATAACCCACATTTTTAAACATATGAAATTTCAGGACATTTGAGGTAAAGATCCTAAAGCTTTCACAGAGAAAAATTACAAGTCACAAATGAAAGTTCAGGAATCAGAACACAGGGTTTCAAGAGCAACAACAAAATGTGGGAAACAATGAGTAAATGCATTTAAAAGTGCCTACATACAAGTCTATAGCCTAGCAAATTATCAACGGGGTTGAAGAATAAAATAAAACCCATTTCAGACATGCAAAAGTCTTGAAAAATTTACATCCCATTAACTCTCCCTGGGAAGCTATAGAGGGATATATTCCCCCAAACAGGGAAGTGCACCATTAAAGTCTCAGCTATGGGACCCAGGAAATAAAAGAAGGGTATAAGAAATGACCAGAGTGACAGTGAAAAGAAATCCCGGGACAACAGCTATGCTCCAGATATAGAGAACTATCAAGCTTCCCATCATGGGCTGAGTTGTGCCATCCCCCCATTCCCAACAAATTCAAATGTTGAAGTCACCCTAACCTTCAGGACCTCAGAATGTGATTTGGAGGGTCTTTATTATTATTTTTAATGTTTATTTATTCTGAGAGAGACAGAGTATAGCAGGGGAGGGGCAGAAAGAGAGGGAGAGAGAGAATCCCAAGCAGACTCCACACTGTTAGTGCAGAGCCCAACACGGAGCTCGAACTCATGAACCAAGAAATCATGACCTGACTAAAATCAAGAGTCAGATGCTTAACTGACTGAGCCACCCAGGTGCCCCTGGAGATAGGGTCTTTAAAGAGGCAATACGTCAGGGCACCTAGGTGGCTCAGTTGGTTCAGTGTCTGACTTCAGCTCGGGTCATGATCTCACAGTTTGTAGGTTCGAGCCCCACATTGGGCTCGCTGCTGTCAGCCTGTCAGCACAGAACCCACTTATGATCCTCTGTCTCCCTCTCTCTGTTCCTCCCCTACTTGTGCTCTGCCCAAAATAAATAAATATTTAAAAATAAATAAAGAGGTAATACGTTTAAATGAGGTGATAAGCATGGGCACTAATGCAATACCACTGGTGTACTTATAAGAAGAGGGAATCTGGACAGTCACAGATGGAGGAACATGCCAGGACAAAGGGAGAAGACTGCTGTCTGTAAACACAGAAGAGACCAACCTTGCTGGCACCTTGAGCTCAGATGTCTAGCCCCTTGAGCCGTGAGAAAATAAATTCCTGTTGTTGAAGCCGCCCAGTCTGGTACTTTGTTAAGGCAGCCCGAGCACACGAATATAGCATCCAACCTGGAAAAGACCAAGAGGGCTCCAGGAAAGATTTCAAACAAAAAAGGATCTGCATCTATCATATCCGTATGAGAACATTACAGTGGTGTTGGGATTTGGGGGATGAACCAGTAAGAGGTGCAGGGAAAAGAAGCAAACAAACGAGGCAAAATGAGGACAGAAGCTATAGAAGAGAGGAACAGAATCCTGGCATGCTGTGGCTCAGAGGTGAACAACAGCTGCCTAGTAAACATGAACCTGGAATATTGACTGAACCATAAATTGGGAAATATACTGAAGAGATGAGGGACTAGAAGTGTGCATGTGGGTAAGTGATGTGCACGAACTAAATCCTCATCTTCCACAGCGGGAGGGTAACAGGTAGTATCACAAATGGAAAAATCAACAAGTGGCTAAATAAGCATAGTATTTAAACATGGAGGCAAATACTAGAAGATAATGCAAAACTACTCAGTGTTTGGGGAGTGATAGCCAGGGGTAGGGCAGACAGGGAACTATCCTTTTCCATGGTAATCTCAGTAGAACTATTTGAATTTTTTTTTTTTTAATTTTTAAATTTATTTATTTATTTTGAGAGAGAGAGGGCACAAGAGGGGGAGGAACATAGAGGGAAGGAGAAAAAGAATCCCAAACAGGCCCTGTGCTGTCAGCGTAGAGCCTGATGTAGGGCTCAAACTCACGAACCATCTCCAACTCACGAATCGCGAGATCATGACCTGAGCCAAAGTCGAGAGTTGGATGCTTAACTGACTGAGCCATCCAGGTACCCCAGAACTATTTGAATTTTAAACTACTCATACATTTTTTAAAAATAAAAATGAAAACTCTAAAAGCTTAAAAGGCCCCTGAAGACCTCTGAAAAAAAAGGGAGTCGCTGGTCCCTTTTGCCAGAGGTCTTAACGATGGTGCGGTGCGAGTGGAAGCCACAACTCTAGTGTGGTGCAGAATGAGACAGGAGAGAGCAAACGGAGACTAATATATATATATATATATATATATATATATATATATATATAT